>NC_134359.1:38361083-38386083 GCF_048569485.1 Anomaloglossus baeobatrachus
AAGGGAAATTTAAAGAGGACCTGTCTTCCCTACTGACGTCCCTGTTATCGTATCTGCATTCTCTAGAAAAATAACTTCTCCATTCTTCTTTTATTACTACTTCTGGAAATGTATAAGGAACGGACAATTCCCATTGACTAAAGGCCCCATTACACGCAACGACGTACCTAACGATATATCGCCGGGGTCACGGATTCCGTGCCGCACATCTGGCATCGTTAGCGACGTTGTTGCGTGTGACAGCAAGGAATGACCGTTAACGATGGAAAATACTCACCTTATCGTCCATCGTTGACACGTCGTTCCTTTTCAAAAAATCGTTGATTGTAGAGGACGCAGATTGTTCGCCATTCCCAATGCAGCACACATCGCAACGTGTGACACCTCGGGAACGACGAACTGCAGCTTACCTGCGGCCGCCGGCAATGGGGAAGGAAGGAGGTGGGCGGGATGTTATATCCCGCTCATCTCCGCCCCTCCGCTTCTATTAGGCGGCCGCTTAGTGACGCCGCTGTGACGCCGAACGTCCCTCCCCCTTAGAAAGGAGGCGGTTCGCCGGACACAGCAACGTCACTAGGCAGGTAAGTACGTGTGACGGCTCCGAACGATATTGTGCGCCAAGGGCAGCGATTTGCCCGTGACGCACAAACGACGGGGGCGGGTGATTTCACCAGCGATATCGCTGCGTGTAACACCCCCTTAAGAGATTGGTTATATCCAATTGTCTGTTTATTCATAAATTTACAAAAGGAGTCACAGAGGAAATGCAAACTTCCGAGGCTCCAAAACGTTTTGTTTTTTTCCCAACACTACATAGGCATGTCTGTCTGGGGAGATGACAGTTTGTCTCTAAAAATCATTCAGTGGAACAATTGTATCTAGGCAAATGTCTTAAAAAAAAGTGTCCCACACTCTCCTGTCAACTGTCACTTTAATTAAAGGGATTGTCCAGAACTAAGATATTAATGATCTATGATGAGGACAGATCATCAATATCAATTGAGTGGGTGTCACGAAGTGACTACAGGACTCAAGACAGGAACAAGGGGATTCCCAAATAGTGGGAACACCAGGGTAATGTCACTCCAGGGGTGACACAATACAAAGGGTGCACCAGTAAAACTATGCAACAGTAGGAGAGAGGAGCAGGGTCACCTCCTAACACTCACCTGATCCTCGCATTCCCTAATGTCCCTAGATGGGTCCTTCCCCCATGCACCGTCACATGCCTAGGCCCTTGCTGGCCATGAACTCACCCTAACTAGTGAAGGGCAGCGAGACACTAGTCTTGCTACTACAATAAAACAACATGAGAAAGGTAAAACAAACAGGTGCGGAAAGACAAAAGCAAGATTCTTCAGCAGGAAACTTCACACTTGCAATAGTAATGACACCACAGTTAAGGTCCAGTCACACTAAGCAACTTACCAGCGATCCCAACAACGATAGGGATCGCTGGTAAGTTGCTAGGAGGTTGCTGGTGAGATGTCACACTGCGACGCTCCAGCGATCCCACCAGCAACCTGACCTGGCAGGGATCTCTGGAGCATGGCTACACGAGTTGCTGGTGAGCTCACCAGCAACCAGTGACCAGCCCCCAGCGCCGCGTGGAAGATGCTGCGCTTGGTAACTAAGGTAAATATCGGGTAACCAACCCGATATTTACCTTGGTTACCACCGCACGTGCAGAGAGCAGGGAGCAGCGCACACTGAGCGCTGGCTCCCTGCTCTCCTAGTTACAGCACACATCGGGTTAATTACCCAATGTGTGCTGCAGCTAAATGTGCACAGAGCAGGGAGCAGCGCACAATGCTTAGCGCTGGCTCCCTGCTCTCCTAGCTACAGCACACATCGGGTTAATTAACCCGATGTGTCCTGCAGCTACATGTGCACAGAGCAGGAGCCGGCACTGACAGTGAGAGCGGCGGAGGCTGGTAACAAAGGTAAATATCGGGTAACCAAGGACAGGGCTTCTTGGTTACCCAATGTTTACATTGGTTACCAGCCTCCGCAGAAGCCGGCTCCTGCTGCCTGCACATTTAGTTGTTGCTGTCTCGCTGTCACACACAGCGATCTGTGCTTCACAGCGGGACAGCAACAACTAAAAAATGGCCCAGGACATTCAGCAACAACCAACGACCTCACAGCAGGGGCCGGGTTGTTGCTGGATGTCACACACAGCAACATCGCTAGCAACATCGCTGCTATGTCACAAAAGTTGTTCGTTAGCAGCGATGTTGCTAGCGATGTTGCTTAGTGTGACGGGGCCTTTATGCAGCAGCAAGCTCCTTCAACATGGACAGCATAGGTATGAGCTATAGCCAACATAAGAAGGAGTGTGTATTTATAGAAGAAGGTAGTGGCTGCACCTGAGGTTGCAACTACCTGTCAGATCACTGCAGGATAGAAAAAAACCTTAATACTTAGTACTAGATGGAATCAAAAGGAAATTCTCAGCTGCAAAGGAAGCGACACCTCAGCTTCCCCAGAAACTGGCTCTTTCAAAGTGGACAGCATAGGTATGAGCTGTAGCCAGCAAACGGGGCAGTGATGAGTGGATATTTATAGTGGAAGGGAGTGGCTGCTGCTGACGTTACAACTACTCGTCAGATCACTACAGGATAGAAATGCACTTTAACCCCTTCAGTACTAGATTGAATCAAAAGGAAATTCTCAGCTGAAACAGAAAAGACACCTCAGCTTCTCCAGACTCTGGCTCTTTTAAAGTGGACAGTATAGGTATGAGCTATAGCCACCATAGGGAGAAGTGAGGAGAGGATATTTATAGCTGAAAGGAGTCAGTGCTGCTAAGATTACAATTACCTGTTAGATCACTGCAGGATAGAAAGGAATCTTAACCCCTTTAGTATCATATGGAATTAAATAAGCTCCAACTCAGGGTAAATGACGAGCGGGCACTAAAGTGGATTTGCGATCCACAATATGCTGGGACCTTCTGATTCAAGATCCCTCGAGATCATATCAAGCTGTGATACACATGTATCAGTGGCGGTCTCATATCCGGCACCTCCACCGATCAGTTCTTACTAGGCTATGTGGTGGTGGGAAGTTCACAATGTACAGAGCCAGGACAGTGTTTAGTGGTTGATCTCGGGTAGCAGCGCAGCCCCCATTCACCACAGTAAAAGCTGAGCCATAGTATTAGATATCAGACTTACAGAGCTATATTGTTAGTATATTAATGACCTATCCTTCAATTTACAAGACTCCTCTTCTACTCCAGGTGACCATCAAATGCCCACTAAGGGGACCAAGACGGAGAACAGGTGATGGGTGAAGGATCCTTGTATCTAAATCAATAGATCCATCGCACTGTATATTCTGACACATTTAATTAGCCGGATCTGATATTTACATACATCTTGGAAACAATTTTCACAGAAAGCAAAGTCATTGCATTTAATTACAATGTAATATAATATTCATCACTCTACTAACAAACTTCATTTTCACAATTACATTGTTTTCTGCTCTCCCTGAAGGATTTTCCTGTGATTGACCTAAATATTTTCTTCTTGAACGTGTCAACAGAAAATCGGAGGAGGCATAACCCATTTGAGTCACTTATAGACTGGCTGCAAGCGTTACACAGTCGCAGTGTGACAGTTCTGCTGTCCGCGGACCATGGATTTAACTCGCCACCGGCAATGCTGCGTCCTGCGCCACAGAGAAGAGGACACGGGGCTGACACTGGGATCAATAGTCAGGTTACCCTGACATAAAGGGATGGATTTATTTACAGATGATACATAGATAGATAGAGCGATGGATGGATAGATAGATAGATAGATAGATAGAGGGATAGATAGATAGATAGATAGAGGGATAGATAGATAGATAGATATAGATAGATAGATAGAGGGATAGAGGGATAGATAGATAGAGGGATAGATAGATAGATAGATAGATAGATAGAGGGATAGATAGATAGATAGATAGAGGGATAGATAGATAGATAGATAGATAGATAGATAGATAGATAGAGGGATAGATAGATAGATAGAGCGATGGATAGATAGATAGATAGATAGATAGATGGATAGATAGAGGGATAGATAGATAGAGATAGGGATAGATAGATAGATAGATAGAGGGATAGATAGATAGATAGATAGAGGGATAGATAGAGGGATAGATAGATAGATAGATAGATAGAGGGATAGATAGATAGATAGATAGATAGAGGGATAGATAGATAGATAGATAGAGGGATGGATAGATAGATAGAGGGATAGATAGAGGGATAGATAGATAGATAGAGGGATAGATAGATAGATAGATAGATACATAGATAGATAGAGGGATAGATAGATAGAGGGACAGATAGATAGATAGAGGGATAGATAGATAGATAGATAGATAGATAGATAGAGGGACAGATAGATAGATAGAGGGATAGATAGATAGATGGATAGATAGATAGAGGGATAGATAGAGGGATAGATAGATAGATAGATAGATAGATAGATAGATAGATAGATAGATAGATAGAGGGACAGATAGATAGATAGATAGATAGAGGGATAGATAGATAGATAGATAGATAGATAGATAGAGGGATAGATAGATAGATAGATAGATAGATAGAGGGATAGATAGATAGATAGATAGAGGGATAGATAGATAGATAGAGGGATAGATAGAGGGATAGATAGATAGAGGGACAGATAGATAGATAGAGGGATAGATAGATAGATAGATAGAGGGACAGATAGATAGATAGATAGAGGGATAGATAGATAGATAGATAGAGGGATAGATAGATAGATAGATAGATAGAGGGATAGATAGAGGGATAGATAGATAGATAGATAGATAGATCCCCAATCCCCACCCTGGATATGTCCCATCCACCGTTACCACAGTCCCCACCGTGGATATGCCCCATCATAAGCCATGGACTTCCATAGCCCCCATCCTAGAAGTGCCCCCACAGTCCCCACCCTGGATGTGCCCCATCCATCCTTCCTACAGTCCCCACCCACCATCCCCACAGCCCCAGCCCCTAATGTACACTTGCTTTGGCAAAACTAATTTGTATTTGGTCCTGCCAATAAAGCTTATTTGATTTGATTTGATTTGATTTGATAGAGGGATAGATAGATAGATAGATAGAGGCATAGATAGATAGATAGAGGGATATGTAGATAGATAGATAGATAGAGGGATAGATAGATAGATAGATAGAGGCATAGATAGATAGATAGATAGATAGATAGAGAGATATGTAGATAGATGGATAGATAGAGGGATAGATAGAGGGATAGATAGATAGAGGGATAGATAGAGGGATAGATAGATAGAGGGATAGATAGATAGAGGGATAGATAGATAGATAGATAGATAGAGGGATAGATATATAGATAGATACATAGATATAAATAGATAGATAGATATGGATAGATAGATAGAGGGATAGATATATAGATAGATAGATAGATAGATAGAGGGATGGATAGATGGATAGAGGGACAGATGGATGGATAGATAGATACATACATACATAGAGATAGATAGATAGAGGGATAGATAGAGGGATAGATAGATAGATAGATAGATAGAGGGATAGATAGATAGATAGATAGATAGATGGATAGATAGATAGATATATAGATAGATAGAGGGATAGATAGATAGATAGAGGGATAGATAGATATATAGATAGATAGAGGGATAGATAGATAGATAGATATATAGATAGATAGAGGGATAGATAGATAGAGGGATAGATAGATAGATATATAGATAGATAGAGGGATAGATAGATAGATAGAGGGATAGATAGATAGATAGATATATAGATAGATAGAGGGATAGATAGATAGATAGATATATAGATAGATAGATATATAGATAGATAGAGGGATAGATAGATAGAGGGATAGATAGAGGGATAGATAGATAGATAGATGGATAGAGGGATAGATAGATAGATAGATAGATAGATAGATAGATGGATAGAGGGATGGATAGATAGATAATACTTGGGTGCACATCTCCAGTCACAAAGCCACTGGTTCCATAATATATGATTTAGAAAAAGAGCCCTTCAAGGGAACTTGTCACCAGGTTTTTCCCTTATGAGCTGCGGCCACCGCCACTGAGCCCTTATATACAGTGTTCCAGAGTATTGTATATAAGAGCCCAGGCCGCTCTGTGTAACGTAAATAGCAGCTTTATAATACTCACCTAGGGGTCAGTCTGGTCCGATGTGAGTCGCTGTTCTCGGTCCGGCGCCTCCTCCATCTTGTGCGATCGCCGTCCTCCTGCCCAGTCTCCTGTGGATCATGTGCCCTTCGTCATTCACACAGAGGCCTCCATTACGCTTCTGCGCATGCGCACTTTGATCGGCCTGGCTGAGGGCAGAGCAAAGTACTGTAATGTGCTAGCGCGAGAAAAGGTCAAAGATCGCACGTGCAAGCATACTACAGTACTTTGATCCGCCCAGCTGCAATCATCACGGGGTCCACGGGCCTGCGGGCCGCAAGAAAAATCCTGAGGGGGCCGCATGCGGCCCGCGTGTTTGAAACCCCTGACTTATACTTTGGCACTTACTTTTCAAAACCCGTCACTTGTTCATAATTACACCTACAACCATAGGCTATGACTAATACACATTTTTAACCTGGATCAGATTCCAATCGTCCATTTGCTAATCTTCTCCCATCACTCTGCACTTTATACTCATAACTACGTAACATTCAGCCAACACTATAGATATCTGTCAAAACTTCTTCCATGCTGCACTTATGTTGTACAACTCACTGCCTTAAGCCATTAGTCTTTCTTGTCTAGAAGCGGCTTGCTTGGAAAATATATACTGTATGCTCATCTTAGCCGAGCGTGCAGGTGTGTCACAGCCTGATGTGATGTCAGGGGGATTAGAAGGTCACAGAGTATTGTTGATTGCAGATCCGCTTTAGTGCCCGCTTGTCATTCACCCTGAGTTGGAGCGTTTTTAAGTCCATCCGGTATTGAAGGGGTTAAGGTTGCTTTCTATCCTGCAGTGATCTAACAGTTAGGTGTAACCTCAGCTACAGCCACTCCTTTCTGCTACAAGTATCCGCTCCTCACTCCTCCCTTTGCCGGCTATAGCTCATACCTATGCTGTCCATTTTGAAAGAGCCAGTCTCTGGAGAAACTGAGGTGTCGCGTTTGATGCAGCTGAGAAGTTCCTGCAGGAGAAGCTTGTTTGTCTTTCCCCACTCGTTTTTAATTACTTTACTTGTATTGTCTTATAGTAGTCTAGACTAGCATCTTGCTGGCCTTCACTAGTAAGGGTGGGTTTAGGGCCAGCGAGGGCCTAGGCACATGACAGCGCATGGGGGAAGAACCTATCTAGGGAGTTAGGGAGTGCAGGGATCAGCCTCAGGTGAGTGTTGGTAGGTGAACCCGCTCCCCTTTCCCTTGTATCAAGGCCTTCCGTTGTATTGCTGCCGTAGTTTTCCCGCTGCGTTGCTCCGGGAGTCCTCCCGTACCTGGCGTGACACCTGCAGTCACGTCGTGACAATGTGTATAAGCGGATCAGGAGATTAGGCTAAATAACAGCTATTTATAGTGTATGGTGTTGGCTAGCTTTCTTTTAATTTATTATATTTATTTATTATATTGTTTTTAATTTTCCCCAGCATTTTGTTTTTATACAGTAGCAATGTTGGTAAAGTTGCGTTTCTGAACTGTGGACCCTTCCAGTCACAATAGCAGATACATTATACATTTGTATCAAACACGGTTTCCAAGGACACGGTGTAAACAAACAGAACATCACAAACACATTCACTTTTTCCGAGAATTATGACCAAAACATCTCATTATCTCCAATAATTGGATAGTTTTTTCTTGTTCCTCCATGTACCCAAGGTTACTTTTAAGTTTCGACTAAGACAAAAAACATTTGATTTGATGATTTTTTTTTTCCAATACTTAATCCTTAATTCCTCATTGTTTTTGCATCTTTTTCTAAAGAGGAAATGGTTTTTTAATTTGATTAAATTTAATTTAATTTGATTTAATTTAATTTTTTAATTTGCGCCTTTTTTTTGCGCCTTTTCTTGGTTTCATCTGTATTTTTCTTTGTTCGACAACTTGGATGTGGTTTTCCTTTTCCAAAAATATTTTAGCTTAAAGGGAACCTGTCACCAGAATTTTCGCTATTAAACTAAAAGAATCCCCTTTTGCAGCTCCTGGGCTGCATTCTAGAAAGGTTCCTCTTGCTACTGGCCCTCCTTTCAGACCTATATAACAACTTTATGAAATATTACCTTTTGCTATGGTAATGAGGTTTGTTGGCCCCGGGGGCAGGCTGTATTTCATCTGTTATCCCCCCTCCTGCCGCTGTTCGTCGTCCCCCAGTGTTCATTTACATAGATGAGGCCGCCACCTTCATGTTACGCAGTGCTCCTGAAGTCTCGCGCATGCGCAGTGGCACTATCACGGGACTGAGCACTGTTTTCAAATCGCTAGCGCCAATGATGTTATTGCGCAGGCGCGAGATTATGGGCGGCGCTGAGAATGTCATCACCAGCGTCATCCAAGTACCCTCTCATTATCTCGCGCCTGCGCAATAACAACCGGCGCTCACGATTTGAAAACTGCTCAGTCCAGCGATAGTGCCACTGCGCATGCGCGAGACTCCCAGAGCACTGCGTAACATGAGGGCCTCATCTATGTAAATGAACACTGGGGGACGGCGAACAGCGGCAGGAGGGGGGATAACAGACGAAATACAGCCCCCGGGGTCAGCAAACCTCATTACCATAGCAAAAGGTAATATTTTATAAAGTTGTTATTTAGGTCTGAAAGGGGGGCCAGTAGCAAGATGAACCTTCATAGAAAGCAGCCCAGGAGCCGCAGAAGGGGATTCTTTTAGTTTAATAGCGAAAATTCTGGTGACAGGTTCCCTTTAATTCATTATTTGTGAGTTTTTGAACGTTTTTATACAGTTTTAGTTCGGCACTCTTCTGGAATGTAAAATCTGTCTAACTTTATATTTGCGCAGTTGAACAATACCAGGCAATATATGAAAAGATAATTAGAGAAGTTGCAAAAAAGGTAAAAGATGAAAAAAAAAAAAAGTCAAAAATGATCAACCCGTGTGCTGAAAATTGAAAAAGTTGGTGGAAGAAAATAAAAGGCAGAACAAAAAAAAAAAAAGATCACCTAAAAAAAAAAATATGTAAATTTTGATATTAGAGGACATCTTTCCATTACCCATTTTAGGCCTCCTTCACAGACATGGTCACACGTAGACCCATTAAAATCAATGAGCTTGCGCACACGTCCGTGTTTTGACATGGGCCGTGTGTCTGTGTGGAGCACACGCATGTCCATGTACTCCACACGGCGACATGTCCTTTTTTTTCGGGTGTCACAAGGACCGCACACTGATGTGATTCGAGTGAGATCAGTGTGACATGTACCGGAGGAAACATAGACTCCAGAGACCCCAACAAACCCATAACTGATGGTCCCATGTAGTGAAGAATCAGACGCAGGTATATAACTCAGAACTCTCTTTATTTGGAGATTTAATAACCAAATCTCATCTTTTAGTGGATGGTTTTCGGTCACAGCCCAAAATATAAAACTAAAACAACTTCTCAGTAACTGACGGGTGGGCGGGGCCGGGAGTGAGGAGGGGGTATCCATGGGGACTGTGCACTGAGGCCTTTGATGACGAGTCAGGATGTAGCGCCTCTGAAGCCATCAGGGAGCTACAAGGTACTGCATCCCCACCAGGATGCAGGGCCTACCCCCAAGGGACCCAGAAGACCAGTGCCTGTAACACACAAACGCTCCAGAAAATCCCTGTTTTCCCAAATTATCCCCCATAGACTGGTACCAGGTTAGGATTGGACCTAATGGATGGCCGCCTATTCAGTCCACTAGACGACCTGGTGGGAGGGGCAGACAGTGGACAAACAGACAGTGGCGAAGAGACATAGTAGTAGTAGTGGAGGAGAGTTGGTCAGAGATAGTGAAAGTGAGCAGACGGACTGACAGGAGTGAACAGTGACCTGACGGCCCAGGCGGTTAGTTGCTGGTGGAGTACTCCTGGAACTACACACTGACGGGATACAGAATCCTAGGTCAGGCAAAAGCTCCAGGCTGATAAAATCTGCAGTGAGGGGACCATCAAGGACCTCACTGATCTTGAAGTTCGGGACTCAATAGCAAAGGGAGAATCGGGGACAGGACCAGAGACTAAAACCCCACAGGGTTCACGCTACCGTCATACGGACTGGTGAAGAAGACAACCAGGAGGGGACCCCCACCCGCTCCAAGCCTCGAGGACCCACCAACCAAAGACAAGTGCAGGGGAAAGAAGCCACCAGGTCACTAAACCATCACTAGAACAAAGGGGACCTGCGGTTAAGACCAGCCAGCCTCGGGTGACCAGTTACCAGCTTGCAGTGAGTAAAAAGAACCAGTTACACCAAACTCCCATTGTGGCCTACCTTCTTTCAACACCCACCTGCATCACCTATCCTCTGGGACCTGGCCCTGCTTGCGTAGGGCCTAACATCCAAGCTGCCACTAACAGCAGCCCCAATAGTGAACATTGTGCAGCGGCGGCTCCATCCCTATAGCCGCAAAACCGCAAGTGGCGTCACGTGATAAACTTTATTCAACAATCCCCTGTAAATATCCCCTTTTCAAAAAGCACCCAGGGTACGGAACCGGGCAATGCCCACCAAAGTGACATTCCCCAGTTATACACTGCCCGGAACCGAGTACCCCATAACCCTGGGCGACACAGGGACATCGTCCCCCAACTGGCATGGATGGGAGCAGGGACAGGCTCTTGATCATCAGGAGGGAAGGGACACCGGCCAGCAATCAGGGATGACAGCCATGTACACCAATCCCTCCTGATGGTCCAGGATGGCAGTGGTTAGCTCGTCTGCCCTACTCACGTACTCACGCTCTCCAGGTGCACAGCGGGGACAGCTGCCTCCGGGTCCCACAAAGTGGGGGGAGACCGGAAGAGACAAGGAATGGGATTATAAAGGGAGAAGCAGGAGGAGGAGTGCAGAATCATTGGCCGCAACAAACAGGGAGGAGGCAGAAAATTACATGGGATGACCGGATTGACCCCTTATTATGGGGCACAGAAGTCAAATACTGGAATGCCCCACATAACTGAGAAATAAATGGATTTTTCTACTTGTCTTCGACGCTGCTCTCACACATGCTTCCGGCCCTGCTCATTATGCTCATGAATATTCACTGCACTGACTGCACACCCGGAGGCAAGTGTAACAGCAGCGCCGGAGACAGGTAAGTATACAAGTTCGGACTGTCCGTGTGCTATCCGGATGGCACACGGATAGCACACAAACAGCACATGGAACACACACAGACTCGGATACACATACCTACACCACAGATGTTGTAAAACGTTCCTTTTTTTCATGGATGTGCGAAGGGGCCTTTGAAATATCAGATTTATTGCAGCAGTGGAAATGTTTTAAAACAGTCAATTTGGTTCAATTTAGCAGATACAACGTTCAGGAGGGGACCGTGGTGGCCACTTGCCGCCCACATATACTTAATATAAGTCAACCTCAGCTTTCCTAATCAGATAGAGTGGGATATATGAACTGAGGCTCTGATAAGGTAAAGCTGCATGAAAAGAAACAATATGAGGGATACGATATTAAGGCATTTAACCCTGCAAAGGCATGACAAATCGGAGCCTTAAGGCCCCGTTACACGCAACGACATTGCTAATGAGATGTCGTTGGGGTCATGGAATTCGTGACGCACATCCGGCCTCGTTAGCATTTTCGTTGCGTGTGAAACGTATGACTGACCGCTAACGATCAAAATTACTCACCTTATCGACATACAGATAGGGACTCTAGATTGTGAGCCCCAATGGGGACAGTGTTGCCAATGTATGTAAAGTGCTATGGAATTAATAGCGCTATATAAATGAATAAAATTATTATTATTATTATTATTATCGTTGATCGTTGACACGTCGTTCATTTCCCAAATGTCGTTCCTTGTTCTGGACACAGTTTGTTCGTCGTTGCTGAGGCAGCACACATCACTACGTGTGACACCCCAAGAACGACGAACAACACCGTACCTGCGTCCTCCGGTAACGAAGTGGGCGTGTCTTACATGCGGCTGCTCTCCGCCCCTCCGCTTCTATTGGACGCCTGCCGTGTGACGTCGCATGAACCTCCCCCTTAGAAAGGAGGCGGTTCGCGGTTCGCCGGCCACAGCGACGTCGCTAGGAAGGTAAGTCCGTGTGATGGTGCCTAGCGATATTGTGCGCCACGGGCAGCGATTTGCCCGTGACGCACAAACGACGGGGGCAGGTGCGAACGCTAGCGGCATCGCTGGCGATGTCGCTGCGTGTAAAGCCCCCTTTAGTCTTCAGCCAGATCAAATAAACCTTGTAGAAATCATTTAACTGAAAACCCTAAGCACTACGTAGGAATGCGGAAGGAAGGAGTGGGCTCAGCACCAATATGATAAAATATAAAAAACTTTTATTGGTTTCTAATTAAAATAATGTCAGGGGACACACTGTACAAAACATGAAACAGGTGAAACTTTACGCGTTTCGGACAAAAAAAAATTTAAAACCAGAAGTGTCCTTACTGACTAAGGACACTTCTGGTTTTAAAAAAAAAAAAATTTGTCCGAAACGCGTAAAGTTTCACCTGTTTCATGTTTTGTACAGTGTGTCCCCTGACATTATTTTAATTAGAAACCAATAAAAGTTTTTTATATTTTATCATATTGGTGCTGAGCCCACTCCTTCCTTCCAAATTTTCTGCTACACGTACCGGTATGGACTGACCGGCGGGACTCGTGCACCTTGGAGGAAAGCATGGACTTTAATGACAGGTGAGCTGGATACACTTTTCTCTCTTTTTTGCCGTATACTACGTAGGAATATGCGGTTATAATTATAGAGAACATTCCCAATGATGAGAATATTGGCTAAGGCACAGGAGAGGCTGCAGGCCGCTCTGTACAGCAGCGTGCATGTCACAGGCGATGTGCAAACATTCGCCCACTGTGATTCACAATTTAGAAAAGGGTAAATGAAGGTGGGAAAAGCTGCAAATCTTACCAGAATTAGGCATGTGCCATAAGATGTGAATATTTAAAAGCAGCACAATACCTTTCTGTTTAACTTGTCTATTGTCAAGTACAATCCCACCAGCAGCAGAGCCCTCGAGATGGATTACTGGAATAGGCCCGGCCTTTTTATTTGCTCCTATTCCTTTGTTTAAGTTGCATTTAGACATCACAGAAAAGAAACTAGAGTTGGTGCGGATCGATTTGCATGACCCGCTCCAGTTGCCAGGTCAGTAATCTCTGGCTTCCTGATGTGAGCCCTGAGTACTCCTTTTGGTTAACACAATGTCACATGTGCGTCATTCCGCAGCGAAGATAACACACCATGACGGCTGCTCAGAAAAAGAGCCACGGATGCCAGATGTCATGCGGTGTTCAGTTCCATACTCGCGGGGTGCCACTATGGTGTCGGACTCTGTTCACATTGTAGCATCTGACAGGCAACCTGAGGTCTCCTTTGTTGCTCTGCCTGAGCCGGGCGTCGGCTAATTCAATTCCACTGCTCCCCAGTTTTGCAGGAGTTAATTCTTGTGGATTTATGCGGCTCCTAGGAGAAAGTTGCTAATTAGCACCCACAGCTATCTCTTTTCTATTTAAGGTATGGGATCCTGTGGTTCAGCCAATAATAGCTTCAGCATAGCTCCAGCGATTCCGGTCTTTGGGGTGATCCAGTCTTTGGTGATGTGTAGTTGCTATTGTGAATGATGTAGACGTTTCCCTGTCATGCATTTACTTCTTTTATTCTTTATTCCCCTGTACACATATTGTCTCTTCTTTTAATTTTACTGCAGTGTGTATGAGTTTTCATTCTCCCTTGTCCATCTTGTTTCTGTGGGGTTTTGTTATTGTGTTTCCGGGCGGCCCTAAAGGTGGGGGAGTAAGATCAGTGCTCATCAGGGTCATGCTGGGGGCTCAGACCTCACTACCATCGAACGTACCTCTGAGATAAGGGACAGTGGGTCTCAAGTCTGAGGGCCAGCTTAGGAGCCCCTGTTCTGTCATATCATACCCCGTGATACCGGAAGGTAGGAGTAGATTTTCAGGGCTCCCATCTAGTGTCCAAAAGTTACTGACATGGTTGCTAGACTGGATTCTGCAAATTGATTCATATCAACTTGTTATGTAGCCAATTTAAAATGGCAGGCTCAACGGATGTTGGTAATTGAGGGAAAGTAAGTTCCAATACAAATAGTGCTGGCAGAATGCTGATCGAGAGGAACACCACCAAACCTTGTAAAATTTTATGAAACATTAGAATTGGGACAAGTGAAGATGTTAACCTTGAATGTCTGCAAAAAGAAGCAAAGCTATGCTTTTCTACAGGTTTTCGGTCACAGGACAAGTACGCCTTTGGCTCCCAGCTAGTGTCCAAAAATTACTGACATGGTTTCTGGACTGGATTCTGCAAATTGATTCAGATCAACTTGTTAGGTAACCAATTGAAATTGACAAGCACAATGTATGCTGGGAATTGAGCGAAAATAAGTTCCAGTACACATAGTGCTGGCAGAATGTTGATCGAGCTGAACACCACTATCCCTCTTAAAATGTTATGAAGCTTTAGAATCGGGGCAAGAGAAGATGTTAACCTTGAATGTCTGCAATAAGAAGCAAAACTATGCGTTTCTACAGGTTTTATGTTAAAGCCTTTAACTTTATTCTCAGAAAGCTGGAACCTATTTTCAAAATAATAGAAATTTGAATGTTTAATTTACAGCAGAAATTAGCAGCAAAACATCATATGTTAGAATTATTAAATGATACATAGTAATTCAGCCCAGGGCAGGTCACCGCAGACAGTGTGCAAATGACTAAATCTGGGTCATAATCCTTGTGTTTATGTCAGTGACTTGCGCTTTTAAATTTAAAGCAATATCTTTATAAGAAATGATCATATTTTCTTGTCTCCACCTTTAATTTGGGCAAATATCATCAATAACAAGTAACATATTTTATGTCACTGTTTATTGCCCCGGTGCAGTTGACTTTTGTATGTATACAGCCCCTCTGCAGACCCATGTGTCTCCCTGGGCACAGGCTGCAGAAATGGTGCAGCTTAATTAATTGGATCCGGCTAGTAAAGAAAATGTATATGACGGTCAGGATTTGCGTGTTCCCTAGTGGCATTATGAGATGTTTAAAAAATATAAATAATATATTTAAAAATAGAATAGAAAAAGATAAATAAATAAACCCTTTTCTAATTAAAAAATGTTGTTGGTTTTTTTTTTTCAAAAATAAAAAAAAAATCTCATTTTTGGTATAGTCACATTTATGACCTAAATCAAACCCCTCCAAAATACCAAAAATTACAAATGGGTATTGTTGGATAGTGCTTGTAAATACAAGTAATTTTGGAATTTACTGCCTATTAACATTTTCAGCCATTCATGAGATATTAACATTCTTCTTTTGTTTACAGACGGTTGCCTTGGAGACCGACCATCACAGCTAAAAAGTAGACAGTGCTTACAATCTCTTTCCTGTTGAGCTTGTAAGCGCTGTTTTGAAGCTGGACAGGAACGCTGTTATCTCCCAAACCTGGGCAGCTTCAGAACAGTGGCTAGAAGTTATACAGCAGCAGTGGTCGGTGTCCTAGGCGGCAACAAGCTGTAAACAGTTGTTTGTGTTTGGAAACCATGCCTGTTTTAAAAGTACACCCCTTTTGGATGCCACACCCATTTTGTTAGCTATGTGCACAAAAGGCCTTTTTTTTCTCAATTATTGTTCACAAATTTGTATAAATCTGTGTTAGTGAGCACTTCTCTGCGGAGCTAATACCTTTTGCACAGGTGTGCCTTAGGCTGGCCAGCATGATTATTGCACAGGTGTGCCTGCAACCCGCAATCACGTCACAGGCGTACCGAAGAACATGAGAAATGATGCCAGCATGTGTTAAATTCTGCTATCAGAGAATGATGGTGACATTTACAGGTTAAAAGCTCCACTCAACCTGCGCCTGATATGGGAGGATGCTAGCTGAATAATACAGCCATCATCTGCTGAGAAAGATGCAGGCTTGGCATGCAAGCCCCCATCAATGTCAGGGACATGAAACATGACATACATGTACATCATATGTCGGGAAGGTATTAAAGGGGTTGTCTGGTTTAAATGGACACACTGTGTGACTGCAGACTTGTAACTACTCACATCACACGTACTGTGCACAGCGAGTATTCTCTGGTGTCAGAGTCAGGAATGGCGGTCATGTGGCCGCGAGCTTGCGAAATGCAGACTCCGGGCCAGAATCTTACTAGATGGCCACAAGCTTCCTGAATGCAAGAATGTTGCATGAGGTTAGAAACAGTTGTCGGATTCTGGCCGTGAATCTGCATACCACATACTCACTGCAACATGACTGCTGTTCCCAAATCTCATAACAGAGAATCCTCACAACGCACAGTGTGTGCAACGTGAAGATTCACAATTATGCAGTCACATAGAGTGACACAGAGTGACTGCAGACAGAAGGTTTAGACCAGACAACCCCTTTAAGGCAAGTAAGAGACAGCTAGGGTCTTTTATACAACCCTGTCTCCTGCCTGCCTATTGTGTATCCTGCCTGTCTCTTGTATCCTGTCTGTCTCTCTCAGGTCTCCTGCCTGTCTCTTGTATCCTGTCCGTCTCTCTCAGGTCTCCTGCCTGTCTCTTGTATCCTGCCTGTCTCTCTCAGGTCTCCTGCCGGTCTCTTGTATCCTGCCTGTCTCTCTCAGGTCTCCTGCCTGTCTCTTGTATCCTGTCTATCTCTCTCTAAGGTCTCCTGCCGGTCTCTTATATCCTGCCTGTCTCTCTCAGGTCTCCTGCCTGTCTCTTGTATCCTGCCTGTCTCTCTCAGGTCTCCTGCTTGTCTCTTGTATCCTGCCTGTCTCTCTCAGGTCTCCTGCTTCTCTCTTGTATCCTGCCTGTCTCTTGTATCCTGCCTGTCTCTCTCAGGTCTCCTGCCTGTCTCTTGTATCCTGCCTGTCTCTCTCAGGTCTCCTGCTTGTCTCTTGTATCCTGTCTGTCTCTCTCAGGTCTCCTGCCGGTCTCTTATATCCTGCCTGTCTCTCTCAGGTCTCCTGCCTGTCTCTTGTATCCTGCCTGTCTCTCTCAGGTCTCCTGCTTGTCTCTTGTATCCTGCCTGTCTCTTGTATCCTGTCTGTCTCTCTCAGGTCTCCTGCCTGTCTCTTGTAACCTGCCTGTCTCTCAGGTCTCCTGCCTGTCTCTTGTATCCTGCCTATCTCTCTCTCAGGTCTCCTGCCTGTCTCTTGTATCCTGCCTGTCTCTCTCAGGTCTCCTGCCTGTCTCTTGTATCCTGCCTGTCTCTCTCTCAGGTCTCCTGCCTGTCTCTTGTATCCTGCCTGTCTCTCTCAGGTCTCCTGCCTGTCTCTTGTATCCTGCCTGTCTCTCTCTCAGGTCTCCTGCTTGTCTCTTGTATCCTGCCTATCTCTCTCTCAGGTCTCCTGCCTGTCTCTTGTATCCTGCCTGTCTCTCTCTCAGGTCTCCTGCCTGTCTCTTGTATCCTGCCTATCTCTCTCTCAGGTCTCCTGCCTGTCTCTTGTATCCTGCCTGTCTCTCTCTCAGGTCTCCTGCCTGTCTCTTGTATCCTGCCTATCTCTCTCTCAGGTCTCCTGCCTGTCTCTTGTATCCTGCCTGTCTCTCTCAGGTCTCCTGCCTGTCTCTTGTATCCTGCCTGTCTCTCTCTCAGGTCTCCTGCCTGTCTCTTGTATCCTGCCTATCTCTCTCTCAGGTCTCCTGCCTGTCTCTTGTATCCTGCCTATCTCTCTCTCAGGTCTCCTGCCTGTCTCTTGTATCCTGCCTGTCTCTCTCAGGTCTCCTGCCTGTCTCTTATATCCTGCCTATCTCTCTCTCAGGTCTCCTGCCTGTCTCTTGTATCCTGCCTGTCTCTCTCAGGTCTCCTGCCTGTCTCTTGTATCCTGCCTGTCTCTCTCTCAGGTCTCCTGCCTGTCTCTTGTATCCTGCCTATCTCTCTCTCAGGTCTCCTGCCTGTCTCTTGTATCCTGCCTATCTCTCTCTCAGGTCTCCTGCCTGTCTCTTGTATCCTGCCTGTCTCTCTCTCAGGTCTCCTGCCTGTCTCTTGTATCCTGCCTATCTCTCTCTCAGGTCTCCTGCCTGTCTCTTGTATCCTGCCTGTCTCTCTCTCAGGTCTCCTGCCTGTCTCTTGTATCCTGCCTATCTCTCTCTCAGGTCTCCTGCCTGTCTCTTGTATCCTGCCTGTCTCTCTCAGGTCTCCTGCCTGTCTCTTGTATCCTGCCTGTCTCTCTCAGGTCTCCTGCCTGTCTCTTGTATCCTGCCTATCTCTCTCTCAGGTCTCCTGCCTGTCTCTTGTATCCTGCCTATCTCTCTCTCAGGTCTCCTGCTTGTCTCTTGTATCCTGCCTGTCTCTCTCAGGTCTCCTGCCTGTCTCTTGTATCCTGCCTGTCTCTTGTATCCTGCCTGTCTCTCTCTCAGGTCTCCTGCCTGTCTCTTGTATCCTGCCTATCTCTCTCTCAGGTCTCCTGCCTGTCTCTTGTATCCTGCCTATCTCTCTCTCAGGTCTCCTGCTTGTCTCTTGTATCCTGCCTATCTCTCTCTCAGGTCTCCTGCTTGTCTCTTGTATCCTGCCTATCTCTCTCTCAGGTCTCCTGCTTGTCTCTTGTATCCTGCCTATCTCTCTCTCAGGTCTCCTGCTTGTCTCTTGTATCCTGCCTGTCTCTCTCAGGTCTCCTGCCGGTCTCTTGTATCCTGCCTGTCTCTCTCAGGTCTCCTGCCTGTCTCTTGTATCCTGTCTATCTCTCTCTAAGGTCTCCTGCCGGTCTCTTATATCCTGCCTGTCTCTCTCAGGTCTCCTGCCTGTCTCTTGTATCCTGCCTGTCTCTCTCAGGTCTCCTGCTTGTCTCTTGTATCCTGCCTGTCTCTCTCAGGTCTCCTGCTTCTCTCTTGTATCCTGCCTGTCTCTTGTATCCTGCCTGTCTCTCTCAGGTCTCCTGCCTGTCTCTTGTATCCTGCCTGTCTCTCTCAGGTCTCCTGCTTGTCTCTTGTATCCTGTCTGTCTCTCTCAGGTCTCCTGCCGGTCTCTTATATCCTGCCTGTCTCTCTCAGGTCTCCTGCCTGTCTCTTGTATCCTGCCTGTCTCTCTCAGGTCTCCTGCTTGTCTCTTGTATCCTGCCTGTCTCTTGTATCCTGTCTGTCTCTCTCAGGTCTCCTGCCTGTCTCTTGTAACCTGCCTGTCTCTCAGGTCTCCTGCCTGTCTCTTGTATCCTGCCTATCTCTCTCTCAGGTCTCCTGCCTGTCTCTTGTATCCTGCCTGTCTCTCTCAGGTCTCCTGCCTGTCTCTTGTATCCTGCCTGTCTCTCTCTCAGGTCTCCTGCCTGTCTCTTGTATCCTGCCTGTCTCTCTCAGGTCTCCTGCCTGTCTCTTGTATCCTGCCTGTCTCTCTCTCAGGTCTCCTGCTTGTCTCTTGTATCCTGCCTATCTCTCTCTCAGGTCTCCTGCCTGTCTCTTGTATCCTGCCTGTCTCTCTCTCAGGTCTCCTGCCTGTCTCTTGTATCCTGCCTATCTCTCTCTCAGGTCTCCTGCCTGTCTCTTGTATCCTGCCTGTCTCTCTCTCAGGTCTCCTGCCTGTCTCTTGTATCCTGCCTATCTCTCTCTCAGGTCTCCTGCCTGTCTCTTGTATCCTGCCTGTCTCTCTCAGGTCTCCTGCCTGTCTCTTGTATCCTGCCTGTCTCTCTCTCAGGTCTCCTGCCTGTCTCTTGTATCCTGCCTATCTCTCTCTCAGGTCTCCTGCCTGTCTCTTGTATCCTGCCTATCTCTCTCTCAGGTCTCCTGCCTGTCTCTTGTATCCTGCCTGTCTCTCTCAGGTCTCCTGCCTGTCTCTTATATCCTGCCTATCTCTCTCTCAGGTCTCCTGCCTGTCTCTTGTATCCTGCCTGTCTCTCTCAGGTCTCCTGCCTGTCTCTTGTATCCTGCCTGTCTCTCTCTCAGGTCTCCTGCCTGTCTCTTGTATCCTGCCTATCTCTCTCTCAGGTCTCCTGCCTGTCTCTTGTATCCTGCCTATCTCTCTCTCAGGTCTCCTGCCTGTCTCTTGTATCCTGCCTGTCTCTCTCAGGTCTCCTGCCTGTCTCTTGTATCCTGCCTGTCTCTCTCAGGTCTCCTGCCTGTCTCTTGTATCCTGCCTATCTCTCTCTCAGGTCTCCTGCTTGTCTCTTGTATCCTGCCTATCTCTCTCTCAGGTCTCCTGCTTGTCTCTTGTATCCTGCCTATCTCTCTCTCAGGTCTCCTGCTTGTCTCTTGTATCCTGCCTATCTCTCTCTCAGGTCTCCTGCTTGTCTCTTGTGTCCTGCCTGTCTCTCTTCTCACTTCTTCCATCTTTTCTCTCTCCCACCCTTCTCTTTCATTTCTTGCCTCCATGCCCCTGGTTGTCTCTGGCTCCACCCCATCCCTCCCCTGTGGCTCCAGTCTGTCTGCTGTGACTGTGGAGGAAGTCGCTCCTCGGCTCCTGGCTCCGCTGCTCCTTGCTCCGCTGCTCGGCTCCTGGCTCCGCTGCTCCTGGCTCCGCTGCTCCTTGCTCCGCTGCTCGGCTCCTGACTCCGCTGCTCCTTGCTCCGCTGCTCCTTGCTCCGCTGCTCGGCTACTGACTCCGCTGCTCCTTGCTCTGCTGCTCCTTTCTCCGCTGCTCGGCTCCTGGCTCCGCTGCTCCTTGCTCCGCTGCTCGGCTCCAGGCTCCGCTGCTCCTTGCTCCGCTGCTCCTTGCTCCGCTGCTCGGCTTCTGGCTCCGCTGCTCCTTGCTCCGCTGCTCGGCTTCTGGCTCCGCTGCTCCTTTCTCCGCTGCTCGGCTCCTGGCTCCGCTGCTCCTTGCTCCGCTGCTCGGCTCCTGGCTCCGCTGCTCCTTTCTCCGCTGCTCGGCTCCTGGCTCCGCTGCTCCTTTCTCCGCTGCTCGGCTCCTGGCTCCGCTGCTCCTTTCTCCGCTGCTCGGCTCCTGGCTCCGCTGCTCGGCTCCTGGCTCCGCTGCTCCTTGCTTCGCTGCTCGGCTCCTGGCTCCGCTGCTCCTTGCTCCGCTGCTCCTTGCTCTGCTGCTCGGCTCCTGGCTCCGCTGCTCCTTTCTCCGCTGCTTGGCTCCTGGCTCCGCTGCTCCTTTCTCCACTGCTCGGCTCCTGGCTCCGCTGCTCCTTTCTCCGCTGCTCCTTGCTCCGCTGCTCCTTGCTCGGCTCCTGGCTCCGCTGCTCCTTTCTCCGCTGCTCCTTGCTCCGCTGCTCCTTTCTCCGCTGCTCGGCTCTTGGCTCCGCTGCTCCTTTCTCCGCTGCTCGGCTCCTGGCTCCGCTGCTCCTTTCTCCGCTGCTCGGCTCCTGGCTCCGCTGCTCCTTTCTCCGCTGCTCGGCTCCTGGCTCCGCTGCTGACTGTAGGCTGAGGCGAGCCCTTCTGCACCTGAGCAGCCTGCAGTCAGTGCTGGCTTCTATCTCTCATGGGGCGGCACAGTCAGCGCTCCTGCTGCAGGAGGATTGTGCCAGCCCCTGAGAGACAGTACTGCATTGGGGCGCTTCTTCTTGCCGATTTTGCTAAACAAACGGGTTCGAGAGAACTTTTAAAAAACGTCTGAATCCCACTCTTGCCTTTAATTACTTTTTTTACATTCTCACTCAAAAATGTAATAAAATATGTATCAAAATTAAAAATGTAACAAACAAATAAAAATATAGAGTTTTTGGTATGTGAATATCAATTTATCTAAACATTTTTTGTCTTTCAAGCTCCCAATTGACTGGACTTTTGAAGGGTTTTCGAGGAATATAAAAAAATGGCCAAAATTTGACAATGTAACAAAATAACAAAAGACCCTATCCTCCTCGCGTCCTGCCCTCGGTGCATCTGCTCCGTGCATGTCAGAGCTGCAGCCTCGTAAACAAAGACAGCTGGGAAGCAATGGAGCGGTGGCGCTAGAGCAGCAGGAGATGTAACTGGTGGGAATCGGTTCTCGCGTTCTTTCTTCACATTCCCTGTTTTTGACTAAATATTTAGTACAATTATTAAATATTATTATAATAATAATTCAAGTTCCCATCTCATAGGAGTGCACAGGTGAGATCCTTACCAATTGCAATACACAGAATGGAGAATAGAGTTTGGCTATTACCGCTAGTCCCATTCTTATTGGCGCATCATTGTGTCACAGGGTATGTAATGATGGGTATGGAATGATGGGTTCCTAGGCTGTCCCTAAGACTCGGTATCCTGCGCTGTCCCTTCTCTTGAATGTAGACTTGATGGTAGATAGGTTCGAGCCCACAGCGTGACCCTGTCTCCTGTCCGAGCCCTGATACTACTACACCCCCACCCAGGGAGTGGGCTGGAAACCCAGTAAAGAAAACAGCACTAATAATGTGGCGCCCCTGACCTGGTCAGGCACCACTGAGTACTGCACCCATGCTGGGTCAGTACAACACAGGTAATCCCAGAGGCTGACTAGGGTGTGGACACATGGAACACTAGTAACCACAACACACGCACAGCTAGAGGGGACCCCTGGGTAGATACAGGTAGGGGCGCGGCCCTCGCCTCCCAGCTAGTGGTGGGTGGTGTCACTGGGAACAAGGGAGTTGTGCAGAGGCAGCCAAAGGAGAAGGAAGTAGAGGAGTCGCATCTGGAGGGCAGAGCAGTGAGCAGGGCCTTCCAGACACTGCACCGTTCGTGGCTGCTGGCGGGGGAGAAAGGGCTACCTAGTAGTGCCGCCCAAAAACCACCTGAGGCCGGAGTGCAAGGAGGTGGCTGAGTACAGGGACTGCCTAGTAGACCCTGCCCGCACGAGGTACAGGTACACAGAGCAGGGACCCATTCAGTTGGCCTGCTACACCTGCCGGTGAGGGCACTGCATGCTCTCCAGCAACCACACACAGAGTCCGCAGCTACAGCAGCAACGAGGGGCCCATAAGTGACTGACGGCAAGCAACCAGAATCACTTGGTCCACGCTGCCCGCAAACGGGCCAGAAAGGGGAGAACGGCGTAGGCAACTTCCCTGGGTGACCCCAGCAGGACTTCAGGACGGGGTCACCTCAAAACAAAAAGGGCTAGGAAGGCGACTCAGCAGTCACCCCGACATCAGCTGAAGGGATACCTGGTTCTTCCTGGTCCACCACAGCATCGCCCAGGTTAATTCATCCCTGCCATTTGAAGTGAGTAAAAACCCTGAAAGACTTTGCTGTTTGTGTGGAAGTTCTTCTGCGATCTGTGGTACTACACACTTACACTGGGCCCTGGGGCCAGCCTCACTCTCGGGAGGCCACAACAACTGACTGCATCCAACATCAGTCCCAGGCGTCCCCTAAACTGCAGTGGCGGTCACCCTGACCGCAATACCGAGAGTGGTGTCACGAATTCCCTTGAAGGTAACCTACCTGTGACAAGAAGAATCCAGTATCTGGAGTTCCTGAAGATCCTGAGGCGACCTGAAGGTAACGGGGCACGGGGCTACACAATAAGCCCAGACAAGGGTAAACAAAAACTTGTGCACACTGCACTCAAACACAAAGGAGGGACAGTATGTGAACTGGGGAGTAGGAAATAAATGCACAACTCACACACCACGCAGAACCGCAACTGTAGATCACCATAGGACTGGATAGCCACAGGAACCGAGGAAGCAGAAGCTATATCCGGCACACAGTCCCAGAATCTAGAACCTTATAATGGCTGGCGGTGGTGATCAGCAGCCTGAGCTCCCAGCAGCTGATCACAGGCCAGCAGAAATTAACTCCTGCTGTGCTGGAGAGCAGTGATGCCAGAACTAGCCGACACCCATGATAGGCAACTAAAGAAACCCAGGCAGTTTGTCGGACTCTGCAGTGTGAACTGAGTCCGATACTGCCATGACACCCAGCAAGTGCAACGTTTAACACCACGCGACACATTGCACACACAGAACCCATACAACATTCAAATGCAAGACACATGTGTCCAGTTCTGGTGATAAATAAAAAAAAAACAAAAAAAACTTAAAGTTCAAATCACCCCCCTTTCACCTCAATGAAAATTAAAGGGTTAAAAAAATAAAAAATATACACATATGTGGTATCGCCGCGTTCAGAAATGCTCGATTTATCAAAATCTAAAATCAATTAATCTGATTAGTAAATTGCTTAGTGGCAAAAAAAATTCCAAACGCCAAAATTACGTTTTTTGGTCGCCGCAAGTTTTACGCAAAATGCAGGCGATCAAAACGTAGCATCTGCGCAAAAATGCTACCATTAGAAACATCAGCTCGAGACGCAAAATATAAGCCATCACTGAGCCATAGATCCCGAAAAATCAGAACCCTACGGGTTTTGGAAAATGGCGCAAACGTACGCCACTTTTATTGGACAGGCTTGTGAATTTTTTTAACCCCTTAGATAAAAATAAACCTATACATGTTTGGTGTCTGCAAACTCGCACCGACCTCAGGCATCCTACCCACACATCAGTTTTACCATATAGTGAACACGGAGAATAAAACATCCCAAAAACTATTGTGCGATCACACTTTTTTGGCAGTTTTTACACACTTGGAATTTTTTTGCTGTTTTCCAGTACACTATATGGTAAAACTTAAAAGTGCAACTCGTCCCGCAAAAAAACAAGCCCTCGTATGGCAAGATTGACGCAAAAATAAAAAAGTTGCGGCTCTCGGAAGAAGGGGAGCAAAAAACAAAAACGGGGCTGAAGGGGTTCCCTTTAATCCTGTGTCCTTACAGGGCATTTTGAGCTGGGTTGTTTTGGAGATACCTCAAAAAGAATATTAAAAATTGCATCAGCGGTGAGCGTTTAACCAATTTATTATAAGTAATCATCACAATATTATATTTTGTAGCCTAATTTACACCGTTATACCCCGACAGGTTGGTTTTCATCGGCTAGCGTGCT
>NC_134359.1:38391083-38543583 GCF_048569485.1 Anomaloglossus baeobatrachus
GTGGAAAATCATAATGTTTGATGAGGTCGGAAATTGCATCGGAAAGGGTTGACTAAGGAAGAAGCGAGCGCTGTGTGGCCACCCTTTGGTGATCGCTTGCCTACACTAGACTTCTCCAAGGGCATCTTATCCAGGTAACCAGTGTCTTATTGTGCACTGATGAGGGGCAAGAACCCTGAAACAGCTGTCTGCAGATACAAGTTTCTGGTTTGGTTACCATTTTTAGACATGCAACAAGTTTCTTTAAATGTTTGGATATTGAAAAATAATGT
Source organism: Anomaloglossus baeobatrachus (assembly GCF_048569485.1). Classification (NCBI taxonomy): domain Eukaryota; kingdom Metazoa; phylum Chordata; class Amphibia; order Anura; family Aromobatidae; genus Anomaloglossus; species Anomaloglossus baeobatrachus. Next base: position 38,391,356 of record NC_134359.1, read on the forward strand.
CACTAGCTGCTATAGGTGACACTAGAGCGACATCTTTCTTTCTCTCGGAGAGCTAATTTGAATTCCATTTTCCCAGGGAGCATTGGGCGACCTATAAATCTCCCTATGGAATAAAGTGGTAACTAAAACTGCTCCAACCGAGCCACTATCACTGAGAGCCGGAGGCTGCGGGAAGAATAAAGTTAATTTCTTCCCGTTCAGCTGTAGAATGCTATTAACCTGCAGATTAACCCCTTATCTGCAGATTAATAGTGTTTTTATACATGACAGGTTCCCTTTAAGTATATTTATGATTTAATGAAAAGTTATGTAATTTGTTTTCCAATAAATTTATTGAATCAACTAGCTGTAGTACCCGGGCGTTGCCCGGGATAGTAACTGTCTCTCTGTCTGTCTCCCATCTTCGTCTGTTTGTGTCTGTCTGTCTGTCTCTGTCCGTCTGTATCTGTCTGTTTGTCTGTCTCTGTCTGTTTGTCTGTCTCTGTCCGTCTGTCTGTCTGTTTGTCTGTCTCTGTCTGTTTGTCTGTCTCTGTCCGTCTGTCTCTGTCTGTTTGTCTGTCTCTGTCTGTTTGTCTGTCTCTGTCTGTCTGTCTCTGTTCATCTGTCTCTGTCTGTCTATCTCTGTCTGTTTGTCTCTGTCCGTTTGTCTCTGTCTCTCTGTCTCTGTCCGTCTGTCTCTGTCTGTCTCTGTCTGTCTGTCTCTGTCCGTCTGTCTGTATATCTTGGTGTCTGTGTGTGTCTGTCTCTGTTTGTCTGTTTCTGTGTGTCTGTCTCTATCCATGTCTGTCTCTCTGTGTCTATCTCTCTGTCTGTCTCCGTCTGTCTGTCTATCTTGGTGTCTGTCTCTGTATGTCTGTTTCTGTGTGTCTGTCTATGTCTATCTCTGTCTCTCTGTGTCTATCTCTCTGTCTGTCTCTCTGTGTCTATCTCTCTGTCTGTCTCTGTATCATTCTCTCTGTCTGTCTCTCTCTATCTCTGTGTTTGTCTGTCTCCCTATGCTGGCTATAGCTCATACCTATGTTGACCATGTTGAAGGAGCTTGTCACTCCATAGCTGTGGAGTCGTTACTGTTGCAGCTGCAAAGTTTCCTATGGAAGAATCCAAGAAATGTTTTTTGGTTGTGTTTTTTCTCACCTATTTGTGTTACTTTTCTTGAGTTGTCTAATTGACAATTAGTAGTGAGACTGGCCTTCACTAGTTAGGGTGAGTTCAAGACCAGCAAGGGCCAAGGCACGTGATCGGCGCATCGGTGGAAGGACCCATCTAGGGACGTTTGGGAGTACAGGGATCAGTCTCAGGGGAGTGATAGGAGGTCATCCCGCTTTCCCTCTCCCTAGCACCCAAGCCTACTGTTGTATCATGTCCCTGGTATACCCTATGCGTTGTGTCACTCACCAGGAGTCCTCCCTTTTCCTGGCGTGACAATACTCTGTTATTCCCGTGGTGTTGCGCTGCTCGCTGGGAGTCCGCTTGTTCCTGGCATGACACCTTTAGTCACATGAAATGCAAACATCTGCGGAATGGATACAGAGATTATATAAGAAACTTGGATAATACTGTAAATCGACACATGTTTAAATGTAATGTATAATGTATACAGATCACTCTGCTGAGTTTCTGAATTATAGTGTCACCCTCTTGCCCTCTTTTCTCATGGGAGTCATGATACATTTCTAGTTAGAGAGGAAATATAACAAAGGTGTAAAGGATGAAGAAAATTCTGGATATTCCTATTTGTCAATTCAGACTACTTTTTTCATAATATTTGTTGTTTTTTTTGTACACTCCAAAGACATATTAATAGGGAAGTTAGATTATGAGCCCCAATGGGGACAGTGATGATATCTGTAAAGTGCTGTGGAATTAATGGCACTACATAAGTGAGTAAAATAAATAAAAATAAATAATAATATTCCCAATAAATAGCGGCTCCTGGTGGTCAAGAGTACATTTTACCGTGATAGTTTAGAATAGTTAATGGTTGTGTTCCTGGTGGTCTAGAGTGCATTTTACCGTGATAGTTTAGAATAATTAATGGTAGTGTCCCGGGTGGTCTAGAGTGCATTTAACTTGATAGTTTAGAATACTTAATAGTAGTGTCTCTGGTTGTCTAGAGTGCATTTTACCGTCATAGTTTAGAATAGTTAATGGTAGTGTTTTTGGGGTCTAGAGTGCATTTTACCCTGATCGTTTAGAATAGTTAATGGTACAGTTCCTGTTAGAAGTTCTGTCGCTTATCCATGTTATGTAAATAAAAGCTTATAACCTGACTTTAAATTCATCCATTGGTTTTATAAATTACTCTTTTGAAAGCTGAAACCCTCCCAAATTTGGTTTAGGGTATGAAGATAAAGTTGCTGCAAAGCTGACATATTGATCATTTAATGAACACAGAAAGGGTAGATTTTGGCAAGACAAAAGTTTTGTCGTCCACAGAAAGTAATGTGAAATTCAAACAAATAATTAACTTCTAATACAAAGATATGTTGCATAACATTGGTGAATGAAGTTGTGGTGCTATTAGAGCCATATGTAATATTTTGTGTGACTTCCATGAGCTTGAAGGACTGCATCCATGCGGTTCAACAATGATTCATACAATTTATTGATGAAGTCATCAGGAATAGCAAAGAATGCCGTCTTACATGCCTCGCAGAGTTCATCTAGATTCTTTGGTTTTGTCTTCCAAGCTTCCTCTTTCATCCTACTCCAAACATGCTCAATGATGTTCCTGTCTGGTGACTGGGCTGGCCAGTGCTTGAGCATCTTGATCTTCTTTGCCAGGAGGAACTTTGTTGTAGAGATGGATGTATGAGATCGAGCACCATCCTGCTGCAGAATTTGAACCCTTTTATGATTGGAAATGTAAGAGGTGGCTAATATTTCTTGATATTTTAGGCTATTGATATTGCCTTCCACCTTGCAAATGTTTCGCACACCCTCAAACTGAATGTAACCCCAGACCATGATCTTTCTACCACCAAACTTAATTGTTTTCTGGGTGTATTTTGGATCCATACGGGCTCCAGTAGATCTCCTGCAGTATTTTCGGCGGCTGTGGTGCAATTCAACTGAAGATTCATCAGAGAAATCCACCTTCTGCCACTTTTCCAGCGTCCATCTGTTTAGCAGGCTGTGGGACTTGGCAAATACCACACAGTTTTTTATTGCCATTTGTTTTGTGCTTGGTTCTGGGCACTGATTCGACCATGGAGGCTATTTCGAGACAGAATCCAACAAACTATTCTAGTTGACACAGGGACTTGAGGTGACCAGGCCTGTTGGAGCTCTGCTGCAGTGTAAGAGGGGCTAGCTTTGGATTTTCTAACCTTCAAACGTTCCTCCTGAGCAGTTGTCTTGCGGGATCTGCCAGACCTGAGCTTGTCAAAATCATCTCCAGTCTCTTCAAATCTTTTTTTAATTCTTTGTACTTGACGCTGAGACACATTAAAGGTGCCAGCCACCTCTGCAGTGGATCTGGTCTTCAGCCTTTTGATAATCAAGGCTTTGGTCACAGGGTGGATTTTTGGCATGTTGTCAGAAGTCAAGTTGCAGTTCAAAAGAAGGTCTGGGGTGCTGGGTTTCTTTTTATACACTCCCACTATTTTACCGATTATTTAGTGAGCACAGGTTAGGATGTAAACTAGGATTGGGTGTGTTATATGACAAGGGGACAAAACTTTTGTCTTGCCAAAATCTGACCTTTCTGTGTTCATTAAATGATCAATATTTCAGCTTTGCAGCAACTTTATTTTCATAACCTAAACCAAATTTGGGAGGGTTTCAGCTTTCAAAAGAGTAATTTATAAAACCAATGGATGAATTTAAAGTCAGGTTATAAGCTTTTATTTACGTAACATGGATAAGCAACAGAACTTCTGTCAGGGACTGTACTGATTTGGGGGTCTAGAGTACATTTTACCGTGATAGTTTAGAATAATTAATGGTAGTGTCCTGGGTGGTCTAGAGTGCATTTTAAGCTGATAGTTTAGAATACTTAATTGTAGTGTCCCTGGTGGTCTAGAGTACATTTACCGTAATTAAGGCTATGTGGCCATGGGAGTTTGTACCTGCGGATATATCCGCAGGTACGTCCGCAGGTTTCCCGCAGCTGCTCGCTGGAATCCGCAGCTACTTTTTAGCTGCGGTAGTACAGCGACATAGCTGCGGTAAAACTGCGGGCATTCGTGCAACTTACCTGCGCAAGTCCCGGCCTCTATCTCCATAGTGGAGGGCCAGGATTTCCGCAGGTAATTCCGCAGAAATAATTGACATGCAGTTACGTGCGGCTGCGGGACATCCGCAGCATATTTTCCGCAGCTGCACGTATCCGCAGCATGGACACAGCACTCCCCATGTCCAATAGGATATCATGGGGAGTGTTTGTACGTGCTGAAACCTGCAGATTTATCTGGAAAATGCAGAAAATCCACAGATTTTCCGCAGATAAATCCGCAGGTTTAATTTCCCGTGGGCACATAGCCTAATAGTTTAGAATAGTTAATAGTAATGTTCCTGGTGGTCTACAGTAGTGAAGAAGTTCATAGTAATATTCCTTATTGTCAGAGGCAGGGAACATATGATTGGTTGCCTTCCTACATGTTACTAAAATATTAAAATGATTTAAAAAAAAAACAACTTCCACCAGACTTTTATTTTATGGAAAATGATCTTTAATAATACCAATTTGCTGATGAATATTCTGTTGCTTAAAATGTAATTCATTGTAGCGCTGATGATTTAGCTTAAAGCAAGGTTGGTCAATTTTTTGGCACTCGCTGTGTAGAAATACATCTGCCGTTCCATGTCTGCCAGTGTATTGTTGCCAAAGCAATGTGCATTGGAGAGCATTAAATATGCTTTATGTACTGTATCGGGGATTTGGTAACATTTTTTCTTTTCTTGCTTCTATTCGCTCCTCTTTCTATATACTGAGGTCTATTTTCACTTATGTATTTTTATGCTGAAGTGTTTAATTACATTGTATTGCATAGAAACGTTTCAGATTAAGTGGGAAGAAGAAAGAGTTTTTGCTTTTCTGTACAGATCTTTATATAATATATAAAGCTGAATGTATGTGTGTGTGTGTGTGTGTGTGTGTGTGTGTGTGTGTGTATGTGTGTGTATGTCCGGGATTGGCATCTGCACTGTCACAGCTACAGCCACAAAATTTTGCACACTCACATGTCTGGACCCCGAGAGCGTCATAGGCTATGTTTTGAGGGGAAATTTTAACCCCACGCTTTACAGTTATTCGCCAAAAAACCTGCCTGCATTAAAGCAAATGGAGCTGGCAGCCACAGTGCAGCCAGAACTTCAGAAGAATGCGCAGCCACGCCCTTATATGGAATGTTGGCGTGTCACAATGCAGCCAGGGAAAGAGACAGACACAGACAGGGAAAGAAGCAGGCACAGACAGGGTAAGAAACAGACATACACAGGGTAAGAGACAGACACAAAGAGACAGACACAGACAAAGAGACAGACAGAGAAAGAGAGGGAAAGAGAGAGACAAGTTAAGAGACAGACACAGACAGGTAAAGAGACAGGCACAGGGAAACAAACAGACAGGGAAAGAGAGGGAAAGAGACAAACAGGGTAAGAGACGGACAAAGACAGGTAAAGAGACAGACACAGGGAAAGAGACAGAGGGAAAGAGGGAAAGAGACAGACAGGGAAAGAGAGGGAAAGAGACAGACAGGGAAAGAGACAGACAGGGAAAGTGACAGAGATAGATAGACAGACAGGGAAAGAGATTGAGACAGACGGAGAAAGAGACAGAGACAGTCAGAGACAGACAGGGAAAGAGACAGGCAGACAAAGAGATAGAGAGAGAGACAGAGAGATATATACAAAGGGGGAGACAGACATTATAATTACATTTCTATCTATTTGTTTTGTGGTTTTTGTGTGTAGAATACATTTTTGTTAATACATTTTATTTTGATAACAGCAGTTATTAACCCGGGCGAAGCCGGGTAGTACAGCTAGTTGATCATAAATTTAAGGCATATCCTTGCGTCCATTAGGAAAAGAGATGGAAAAACTATTTCAAACCCTCTACAGGGAGTTAGTTAAAGAGGACCGACCACCAGGATTTTCCTATATAAACTAAATCCAGTGCTATACTGGCGCCGTCATGCTGATTCTATACATACTTTTAGTTGTGAGATCGGATGTATACTTTCTGAAATACAGGCAAGTAAAGTTTGTGAAATGCACTGTTATTTGATTGATAGCAGCTGCAGAATATATAATAGGTGGGTCGGATTTTGCTAGTTATTCCTGCCCCTGTCCTTCCTCCCCCCTGTATCTATTATTACAGGGGGAGGAAGGACAGGCAGGAGATAGGGGTGGGAATAACTAGGACCAGGAAAACAAATGATGTATTGGTGACAAATAACGTGTTCTTTCAGATTAACCTTTATAGTAGTAGAGAACCCCTTTAAGAATAAATGTCCATTTTTCACAGATATTAAAGAGGACCCCAACCTGTTTTTGACCCGGGGTTCTCACTTCTCTGCATAAAACATGTCTATGCATTCTTCACTGCTCCTTCGAAATAATTCCATTTTCTTGAGCATTTTTCAAAGTGCCCCTGACTCCCGGCAAGTGGCGTGTAGTAATACTTATGTAACATCTTCAGCTCCAGAGATGAGTTTCTACCAGCGTGAGCGGAGAATAATATTTTCTTTATCTATCCCAGCAGACATGTCTAAAGAGCCAAACGTTTTACATTGTGTGGAATAGGGCGTCCGTGTCAAATAGTGCTGCCTGTGATCCGGTCCACAGCCCATTATGACATCCATGCTATTAGCTCCAGGTACTGCGGAAATTCAAGTGGGGGCTACGGGGGCAGCAGCAGATCACAGGCAGAAGAGCTCGGCAGATCCATCGCCTACCCTTCATTTTTTAGAAACAATAATTTAAAAATAAAATTAAATTATCATTTTACATTTTAAATTCTTGCTTTAAAATATTACGTGGAGAAGACCTAGAGCTCAAGACTTTTAAAGTGTTACTCGGGGGCAGAAGATAGAATTCGGCATCATATATAACCAAAAATGGCACCAAAAAAGTGACATCAACAGAAATCTGACAACTGTACAGTTTACAGATTGCACCCAGATTACCAAATGTTATACTGTATGTGTCTATGCCTAACTCTACAGTTGTAAGGGGGGGGTCAAGGCTATGCCACCCCTGCAGAAGGGACCGGCACGCAGGAAGGTTTATTAAAAGTATTGGTCTGCACTGTGTAATTTGGTAAATGGCCACTTGGTGGCAAGGTGAGCCAGCTACTTCTTTCCTGACACCCTTAGGAAGTGAGGGGTTAAATAAAAGGAGGGGAAAGAGTATAAATAGAGCAGGATGAAGAAGGAGGACAGGAGAGTCTCCAGTTGGAGAAAGAGACAAGAAGCCCAAAACTTTGATTATAGAAGATCCTAAGGGTCAACCCTTTGACACCGGACATGCGGGGTTCTGCTCATTTTAGGACTGCTAGTAACTGCGTCCCCAGAAGAGGGGTTGAGTCTGGATTGTCAAGGTGGCGTCTGTTTTTCCTAGAAACCCAACAAATTTCCTTGCGAGACCGAAGGTCAGTGAGCTCTTAAAGGAGAAGAGTAGGTCCTGGCCAGAAGCACAGTCGGAGGAATGCTGTCAAAATAAGCCCCTTCAATAGCGCAAGCTAAATCCCTGTGGGTGAGACGGAGAGGCTAAAGGACTTTTTGAATCGGCTAGTGCAGTGTGATGTCACACAGGAGAATGAGGGACCTAGTAGCATTCGAAGGAGCTCAGGTGCCAGCAAAGCGGTCGGCCAGTAAATTTAATGATGTTATGGAGTTTGGAGGGAACCCTGTCTGGGTCAGAAGCGGTGCCGGTGTAGTGCGAACTGAAAGAACCCATTTGGTGAATGCAAGTAAAGTTCTCATGGTTAAAAGAAGTGTATCTGTGTCTGATTTATTGTCTCGGTGGAAGAATGGACTGCGGCGAAACCATCTCTGCAGTGAAGTGGTGACCGGGAGGCAAGGGGTTACTGAGTGGCTCCGCTGAGGCCTGGAGGCTTCTGTAAGCATGACTACTACAGCCTCTCCTAGCCACTCTACACAGTAACAGTGGGGAAAGGGATGTGCAGTCAGACTTATAAAAGTGACACAGTAGAGTATATTGATGTTGCTGAAAGACCTGTAAAGGATGAAGTGTTGCTAATTGGGGAGGGGTGGAGGTTGCGAAGGGCAGATAATGTGCTGGCCAGAATAGGCACCAATAACCCTCCGTCATACAGTACTGGCGAATTTAGGGTGCTCCATTTATGTAAACCCCATCCAAAGAGGCTGAGATTGAGACAAAATAATGAGGGAGTGAGTGTGAGACTGAAAGACTAAGTTAAAGGGAACCTGTCAATTCCAATATGCATCCAGAACCACGATGAGTTCTTGGTACATATTGCTAATCCCTGCCTAACCGTCCCTGTATCTAGTAGCATAGATAAAGGTATCTTTAGAGAAAGTATTTCCAAATATCCTTTATAATATTCTAATAAGTGCCGGGACTAGTCACAAGGGCGTTATTTCCCCCAACTAGTCTGCCCTCTTATCATGTTAGCACGCCTACAGATGCGTGTCAACATACTATTCAATGCTCATTGCCCAGCGTCATCATCGGTGGTGACACACGTACCTGTGTCCATTGTCACCGCTGCTGACTCTGGCTTTAGGCTCAGTGCACATGATCGGAAGTCCCCGGCACTTCCGGTCATGCGCATTATGAAGCCGGGTATACGTGTCCCGGCTTCAGAGAGGTCTAGTGCACATGACGGGAAGTGCCGGGGACTTCCATCGTGCACACTGAGCCTAAAGTCAGTCATCAGTGATGACTACGGACACAGGTACGCGCGTCACCACCGATGATGACGCTTGGCAATGGGCATCGAATAGAATATTGGCACGTTCCTGTGGGCGTACTAACATGCTAAGACGGCGGAATGAGCGCAGGAACTAACTCCCTTGCAACTAGTCCCAGCGCTCATTAGCATATCATAAATGATCTTTAGAAATACTTTTTTTTATAGATCTCTTTATCTATTTTACTACATACAGGCACAATTAGGCAGGGATTAGAAACATGCACCCAGAACTGTCCGTGGTTCTGGGTGCATAGGGGACAATACAGGTTCCCTTTAACTTTATTTAATGTAGCAGATAAGATAGGATTCGGTGAGGTTCCCCAAATACCAGGATATTGATGTATCCAAAAATGTTTTATTAGTGCCAATGGTTATCAAACTTGTAAAAGAAAATATTTCGGACATACAAGGCCTTCATCAGGTTAAAAATAAATAAGTAAAAACACTCAAGTGCTCATACATGTGCATAAAAAACCCTATGTTTCCTGATGTCTGTGTATGTCTGAAACGCGTAAGGACCTATACGTGTATTTTGTTTTAGCATGTTCTAATTTGCTATTTACTTTTTTAATACCTTCTGGAGTGGATGGGCCAAGACTTTTCCCATACATTGGCTGTACTCACAATTTGACATGAAATTTCTATATGCAGCATGGTAGCCTCCTCCTTTCCTCTTACCGCCTTATATCAGTATATGCAAAGAAAGAGAACCAGGTATACGCCGCGCTGTCACCAGAAAGTACAGATGTTGATTATTTCAATTTCTTTTATTCAGGTCGATGCGTTTCAGAGAATCAGTCTCCTTCATCGGGAAATTTCAAGAAAAACCCAACAAAAAATCCGTTTTTTTTTGAGAAGTCCTGATGAAGGAGACTGAGTTCTCTGAAACATGTCGACCTGAATAAAAGAAATTGAAAAAAGCAACATCTGTACTTTCTGGTGACAGCACGGCATATACCTGGTTCTCTTTCTTTGTATATACCTTCAAAATCCCAGGGCTGCAGCAGACGGCCTCAGGGCAAAAGAACCAGGCAAGGCCAACCCATGACATCGCCTGACCTGACCTGCAACTGCTAGGCAAAGAGTAGGTTAACCACCTGCCCCGTGGGGCGCTACACTTACATAGGGGTTGTGAGTTCCTTGCCTTGTGTCTTTTGTTACCTTACCTGGTAAGACCCTATTCTGCGCTTATTTTATCCACAGTTCTCACGCGCCTTATATTAGTAGTATACCTAACATTTGTAATTTATATGATTTAAAGCAAAATAAAAAAATAAAGTAAACTGTGATAGGACTCTTAGGAGAAACACTAAAGGCCACTTCACACGCAACGACATCGCTAACGAGATATCGTTGGGGTCACGGAATTCGTGATGCACATCCAGCCTCGTTAGCGACGTTATTGCGTGTGACACGAACGAGCGACCGCTAACGATGGAAAATACTCACCAAATCGTCCATCGTTGACATGTCGTTCATTTTCTAAAAATCGTTGATTATTGAGGACGCAGGTTGTTCGTCGTTCCTGAGGCAGCACACATCGCTACGTGTGACACCTTGGGAACGACGAACTACAGCTTACCTGCGGCCACCGGCAATGTGGAAGGAAGGAAGGAGGTGGGCGGGATGTTACGACCGCTCATCTCCGCCCCTCCGATTCTATTAGGCGGCCGCTTAGTGACGCCGCTGTGATGCCGCACGAACCGCCCCCTTAGAAAGAAGGTGGTTTGCTGCCCACATCGACGTCGCTAGGCAGGAAAGTCCGTGTGACGGCTTCGAACGATATTGTGCGCCACGGGCAGCGATTTGCCCATGACGCACAAACGACGGGGGCGGGTGCTTTCACCAGCAATATCGCTGCGTGTAATACCCGCTTTAGAGTCCTATTTACCCTGCACGCACAAGCTGATCGGCAGACTTCCTGTATCAAAGTGTATACAGGTAAAACTGTCAATCATTCTGTGTGGGCGGGATCCTCAGGACTCTTTAGTGTCTTTCTTAGGAGTCCTGTCTCAGTTTATTTTTCTTTTTACTCCAGTTTTAAATCATATCAACCTAAATATATCGCATCTCTCTTCCACCATCATAAGACAGGTTTAGTTTAAGCTCTTTTTTCCCCCTTGTTTTTGAAGGACTTTCCCATTACATCCCCCACCTCCTCCATATCACAAAGCTTATCCATGAAATCTCAGTTCAAACCCCCAAGTGTCTGGCTCATTTCTGAAGAAACAAGTTGTTTAGATGTTAATTTTAATAGTTACACATATCTTTGGCAGAGAAAATCGGGCAGACCCGGCACCGAGGCAGTGGTCCAGAGGAAATAAATTGAAGACATGGCAATGTTTCAGCACCGTCGTCTTCATTATACCATGGGCCTGTACTCTGCAATATAAAACTGTGCCTTGTGCACAAAGTATAAATGAGTTTAACACATAGAAGGTGGAGGATTGCGTCCCTTGTTCTTTTCCAGCTATTTAACATTTTTCTTTGCTGATCTCTAGTGTCTGGGGTTACTATGGTGTTCACGTTGCTATGGTTATTTCAGACTTTGCCGTGCTTCGGGCAGCTATCAATTTTGACCTCGCGGACACTTAATATTTCAGCGGCTCTTGTTTCTTACCCTTAATGCAACAGTAGAGATTGAAAAGAAAAAATTTTCATAAGGAGCAAGGGAATAGTCTAAAGTAAGTCTGAAACACAATATTTTATCAGTAACATAGAAGACAAGCCTTATTAAAGGCCCACTTCAGTTTTGAAGAACGACATCGTATCTTCACCTTTCTAATGGTGCACCAAGCCGAGTGTCCTTGTTATTTGTACCTAACCTTATATGGTCCAAGACTTCCCCCGAGCTGCACCAATTCACTGGAATGCTCTACCCCAAGAAACTAGGTCGATCCATGATTTGCACAGCTTCAGGCGCTCCTTAAAAACACATCTTTTTAGGGTGGCCTATCACCCCCTCAATCAAAGTCAATTCATAGATAACCCCTTCACTATTTCTTAGAACATTAATTCTTCCTCAAACGCCACCATACCCAAAGCATTGCAAAAATGGCTGGTGACTGTTTTTTGGAAATGGCTGGACCGCCATTGTAAATAAGCACTTGAACCTGGTGACACCCCCACCTCAGTCTATTGTAGATTGTAAGCTCTTACGAGCAAGATTGTTTTTATTTTTGCTTTAATTATTGAATCTTACTTATGTTTGTTTGTATATTAACCTCTGAATTGTAATGTTCTGTGGAATATGTTGGCGTTATAGAAATAAAGTTTATTATTATTATATGGTCACACAGGGGGCATCACCCATCCCTCCTAAAATAGGGAGCAATTAATAACTTGCTGTTTGAGATATGGAAATCTTAATGAAGTTTTCACGTTATATACATTTGTAGAATAGACCACAATTTAAAAATGGACGTTTCACTGTATATATATATATATATATATATATATTTTAATTTCCGCTGTTCCACTGATTCTGGACCAGTTTTTCTTTTTCTTCTATGCCCTTCCTTTCCCTGCCCCTGAGAAATAAAAGTTCAAATGTTTTTTGAACCACCTGGGCGTGTACCACAGAAATTCCTCATGGGAGTGGCTGTTTTTGATTGGCCAACATCAGAGGAGAAACCCCAACCAAACACAGAGAAATTCTGTGGTATACACCCACTTGGCTAAATGGAGGATTTACACCATTATCATTTTCTCCCTGTAGCTGCTGCTCCAGTTAGCTGCCAGACATGATTTAAATTGTATTCACCTGCAGATCAACCCTATTTTTTCAGGTTAAAGAGCGTTTATTTAGGTGATAGGTTCCCTTTAAATTGAGATTTTGCTGCTATAAATTCTGGAAAATTCTGTTCTTTTAATCAACACTTTAAGTATCATATTTTTGGTTTTATTAGATAAACACCTTGTTATGTTTGGGATTTAATTTCCATTGATATTAAACCTATCGCTTTGTGTACCGCAGTCTTAAACAACAGCGGCAGATGGGATGCCTCAAAAGATAAACTAGGTCAATTATGCCATTGATTATCCATATTTATTTCATCATGTCGTGTAACAGATAACAAGTTTATAATGGCTGCAGAGAACGGAAGGGAATACGCTAATCTAAAGTAAATATTATGCTTGATTAAGGTCTGATTTCGGAATAAACCCCCATGTGCTTTACACATTTCATCGGTAAACAGTTGTACTTGTCCGGAATAATGATACTCAACGCAATCCGAAAAAATAATAATAATAACTAGAGTCATTATATATTCTCCGGGAAAATTCAAACCAATGGCGGACTTAGAGCGGTTGACAATCACGAGTCACGGCAAGAGACGGCAAGCGTCTAGAACAAACGAGCTGCCAAATGGTGGATTGTTGTGTCTTTCAGATCAGTAGAACCTGTGTAAACAGCTCAGTGTGAAACGTATCAAAAGGCAGAATTTTTATTCCTAATTAAAGGACTTTCTTCTTCTTGCATAGTCTGGTGGAACAAAGCCGCCAATGTAACACATGCGTAATTGACGGGCAAGACATAGACCCTTGCAAGAACGTAGACCCCAAGCAGGTTGGAAAGTCCAGAAACTAGGCAATTAGAACAGGTTGTGGAAACGAAGACCTTTATAAACAGATAATTGGAACGTTGTCTCCCGATTCCCTCTCAGTGGGGGAAAAAAACATATGGTTCGGTGAAAGATTCTGAGCAATTAATTAGTACCTGAGGAAAAATTACTTTTAACACGAAGAAATCAATTATCTTTGCTTTAACAATTGGCCAGAGGTTTATCTCAGCAGGACACATTCTACAGGACCGATTATTTTAGTAAATATTTTACGTTACGTGCTTCTCGAATCGTGACGGCGGCAATAAATTGGGGGCATGGGCATGAATAGGAATTACATATATTATTAGGAATTGATGACATCTTAGATGTGATGTAATATTTTCTAAGTTTGTTTCAAACATCTAGATAATCAAAGATAATACTTTGATTAACCATTAGCACAAACGAAACTTGGTCTTCTTGTCGTCATCCACCACACAAAGTTCAAAATTGACTAAACTTTTAAAATTAGTTTTAGAATTTGAAGTTTCTATAATTAATGGAAAACTTTTTTCAGAACCCCATCTTACGGCGCTGGGAACTTCCACATCCGGCACTCGAATGTTGGCATCCTGAGAGCCTCTTTTGATTACTTGGCCTCAAGAGACATCATGGCATCCACTGATATGTAATTAAACAAGGCACTCCCGAACTTGAAAGGGATGCAAGTTTATTTAATGTGTATGAAATAACATTTTCGGTCCACTACGGAGCTTCCTCAGCTGCGTGAGGCGCGGTATCCACCGCTGCATGGGGGCAGCCCCCATGCAGTGGTGGATACCGCACCTCACGCCATCCTATGCCTCCAGTCCACTCCAATAATGTGCAACTGAGGAAGGTCCGTATTGGACCGAAAACATTATTTCATGCACATTAAATAAACTTGCATCACTTTCAAGTTCGGGAGTGCCTTGTTTAATTAAGTTGTATGGCTTTGGAACCTGAAGAGCACCCCTATTTCTCTTGATATCCCTACAAGGAAGTGCCATTTCTTCTTTCTACGGCATGCACTGATATGACTTAAGGACCTTGGAATCATTGGAGTTTAAGGCTGCTTTCACACATCAGTTTTTTTGCATTAGGCACAATCCGGCTCAAAAACCTATGCAACGGATGCGGCGAAAAAAATGGATCAGTTGCATAAGTTTTTCCATGCGGCCCGTCCGTTTTTTGACGGATGTGGCTTGATACCGAGCATGCGCAGTTCAAAAAACCGCATTCAGTGGCGGATGCGTTTTTTGCCGTAGTACGCCGCATCCAGCATCCATAGGCTTGCATTGTAAATCGCGCCGCATCGTGCCAGATCTGGCACAATGCGATTTTTTTCGCCGCACAAGAAAATGTGCCAGGCAACGTTCCATGCGGCCGCCGCATGGGTTAAATATGCCGCATCCGGCAAAAAACGGACGCAACGCAAGGCCATGCGGCACAATACGGCGCTAATGCAAGTCTATGCAGAAAAACGCAACCGGCGGCAAAAAAAACGGTTGCGTTTTTTCTGCAAAGCGCCGTATTGTGCCACTCAGCAAAAAACGGATGTGTGAAAGCAGCCTAAGTTTGCAAATCCTGATCCTGCTGAAATTTGAGTAACTCCTTGAATGCTCTGGAAGTTCTTTAGAACTTTGTCATTGCTTAGGCCCCTTTCACACATCCGTTTTTTGGCATCAGTCACAATCTGTTAAAATGAGAAAAAAACGGATCCAGCTCGGGATCAGTTTTTTCTCATTGACTTGTATTAGCGATGGATGGCCGGACGTTACATCTGTCGTACAACGGATCTGTCGAGAACTGTGACAGAGACAACGTCCATTGGAACGTGTTTCGTGTGCATTGAAAAAACAGATAGCGATGGATCCGTTGGTGTCCGGTGTTAGTTGTAATGGGAGGCTATGGGCGCAGTGTCCGTCGTCATCTGTCAAATGAGTGATCTGTCGCCCGGTTCCGTTTTTATATCTAAACATGCCCAGAAGTGTCTCTCTTTCTCTCTCTCTCTCTAAGTCTATCAAGAAAGACACAGAAGAAACCCTGCAGAATTGCCCAAAGGAAGACAACATCTTTATAGGCACAAAAGGTCATCCAAGCAATTCTAAAATAAAATTCCTTAATTTGATCTTGAATAAAATATTAAAGTGATTAAAAGGCACAGTAGGTACATAGTAATAAAAAACAAAAGACAACGCGTTTCTGACCGGTATGGTCCATACCGGTCAGAAACGAGTTGTGTTTTGTTTTTATTCCACATATGCTGTACCTACTATGCCCTTTTATCTCTTTAATATTTTAAAGGGAACTTGTCATGTACAATATGCACCCAGAACCACGAGCAGATCTGGGTGCATATTTCTAATCCCTACCTAACCGTCCCAGCATATACTAGCATACATAAAGGGGTCTTTTGAAAAAGTATTTCTAAAGATCCTTTATGATATGCTAATGAGCTCAGGGACTAGACGCAAGGGCGCTCATTCCGCCCACAGGGACGTGCTAACATACTATTCAATGCTCTTTGCCCAGCGTCATCAGTGGTCACACGCGTACCTGCGTCTATTGTAACCACCTTTCAAATGCCAGGCTTAGGGTCAGTGCGCATGATCAGAAGTCACCGTACTTCTGGTCATGTGCACTAGACCTCTCTGAAGCCGGGATGCGCACACTTGGCTTCATAGTGCGCATGACCAGAAGTGCGGTGACTTCTGATCATGCGCACTGACCCTAAGCCTAGTGTCTGATAGGTGGTGACAACGGACACAGTTACGTGTGTCACCACCGATTATGCTGGGCAATGGACATTAAATAGCATGTGAGCACGTCCGTGTAGGTGGAATGAGTGCCTTTGCGACTAGTCCCTGCGCTCATTAGCATATTCTAAAGGTTCTTTAGAAATACTTTTTCTTAAAATCTCTTTATCTATGCTGCTAGATACAGGGACAGTTAGGCAGGGATTAGAATTATGCACCCAGAACTGCTCGTGGTTCCCTGACAGGTTCCCTTTAACAACTTCAAATGAGACTATTAGGCCGGTGTCACACTTGCGAGTGCCTTGCATGTATCTCGCGCGAGTCTCGCGTTGCATCACCCGGCACGGACTCACACTCTCCTCACAGGAGCAGGTCGGTTGCATGCATCTCTATGCAGCTGAGACGCTCCTGTCCAGAGAGTGTGTGGCCGTGACGGGTGATGCAACGCGAGACTCGCGCAAGATACACGCGAGGCACTCACAAGTGTGACACCGGCCTTAAGCTGTTAACTTTGAGTTAAGTGAACTTTGGCTAATCCAGAAATTGCAGTTAATGAACAGGCGAAGGAAAGCAAATGTGAAGCTAGCATAAAACCTACAACATTTACTTTGTTATGGCTTCCTAAACCAAACTGAAGGCACATTCACATATCAGTTTCTATTTATTTATCTACCCCCAACTTCCCCCACAAAAATACCTTTTTCCATGGGACATCTGATCTGCTTTGGTTTTGCATTTTCAAAACCTGAAGAAGGTAAACCTTTATTTTTCATGATGAAATTTAGATGGAAGATAGATGTTCTAAGTTTTTTTTATCCATTGTTAACAAATATGTTTTAAGTGTGTGTTTGAAGCAGTAAAGGGTGCTTTACACGCTGCGACATCGCTACCGATAAATCGTCGGGGGCACGTCGTTAGTGACGCACATCCGGCGCCGGTAGCGACATTGCAGCGTGTGACACCAAGGAACAACGATCAACGATCGAAAAATCGTTTAAAAACGGTGATCGTTGACACGTCGCTCATTTCCTTAATGTCGTTGCTGCTGCAGGTACGATGTTGTTCGACGTTACTGCGGCACCACACATGGCTACGTGTGACGCTGCAGGAGCGACAAACATCTCCTTACCTGCATCCACCGGCAATGAGGAAGGAAGGAGGTGGGCGGGATGTTACGTCCCGCTCATCTCCGCCCCTCTGCTTCTATTGGCCGGCCACTTAGTGACGCCACAGTGACGTTGCTATGACGCCGAACGCACCTCACCCTTGAGGGAGGGATTGCTCGGCGGTCACAGCGACGTTGCTGACAAGGTATGTGCGTGTGACGCTGCCGTAGCGATAATGTTCCCTACGGCAGCGAGCACCAAATGTCGCATGTACGACGGGGGCGGGTGCTATCGCTAGCGATGTCGCATCGTGTAAAGCACCCTTAAGTTTCAAATTGGACCTAAATGGGGCATGTTAAAAATAAACCTTTCCATATTTGTAATAGATGTCCCAATGGGGTATTTATGCTGAAAAACATTTTTTTTTGTCATGAGATCCTTCACATTTATTTAACCTAAAATATTTAGGCGCCTCCTTATTCAAATATTTTTTTATTCTCTTATTTCCTAAAATGTTTTGTTGGCAATTAAATTGTTTTTAAACATCTTGACGGCAATAAAAGATAATTATGTTCACAGATTGCTGCAAATTGAAGTCTTACACCAAATTGTCATGGGATCAATTACAATGACTGAAATATTTTAAAAACTCAGCCTAGGGAATTGTATCGCATAGTTATATAATCTGCCACTAAAATGCAGTCGTTCTTCTGGAAGTAACAACAAAATCAATGGAATGGATGGAAAAGAAACTCAATGGTTCACTAATTCTAAAAGGAACGTCTTACCTAATCGATTTGGACCAGTAAAAATGTTAACCCTTAGCTGAGGGGGCGGTAACTCTTTGGAGTAATGAGTATTGGTAAAGGCGTAGCTTGAAACTTTTTAACCATGTTGTAAACTTCTTTAAAAAGACCGTTCACTTACCATGTGCCATTTATAATGCTATTGACGGATATTCGAGAGGTCTTTAGGTTCCCTTAAACATCAGGTTTATCTGCCACTTGCACACCATCACTAAACCTGAATCTTTGGCTGCTGATAGGACTAAACATTGTGCTAACAGATATTTTGTTGATCTAAACAAATCAATTTTACAAAAAAATTTGGATTTTCCAGAATCTTAAATTTTTGTTTGATTCTTTTTAGAGCTAGGAATGGTCAAAAAATATAATACAAAAAAACCCCAAAAGTTATAGTCACCTCAGTCTCTTTTGTTCTGGCATTTTTTTGCGGGATCATTTCCTACCTCCTGCTTTTCTCTTCTCCTCTGACTTTACCACCACCTCTGGTGCTGTCTACTAGGGACGAACGATCACTACCATGCTCGGGTACTGTGTGCTCATAACTAGTGATGAGCGAGCACTACCATGCTCGGGTGCTCAGTACTGGTAATTAGTGATGAGCAAGCACTACCATGCTCGGGTACTGTGTGCTCATAACTAGTGATGAGCGGGCACTACCATGCTCGGGTACTGTGTGCTCACAACTAGTGATGAGCGGACACTACCATGCTCGGGTGCTCAGTACTCGTAACTAGTGATGAGTGAGCACTACCATGCTCGGGTGCTCAGTACTCGTAACTAGTGATGAGCGAGCACTACCATGCTCGGGTGCTCGGTACTCGTAACTAGTGATGAGCGAGCACTACCATGCTCGGGTGCTCGGTACTCGTAACTAGTGATGAGCGGGCACTACCATGCTCGGGTGCTCGGTACTCGTAACTAGTGATGAGTGAGCACTACCATGCTCGGGTGCTCAGTACTCGTAACAAGTGATGAGCAGGCACTACCATGCTCGGGTGCTCAGTACTCATAACTAGTGATGAGCATGCACTACCATGCTCGGGTGCTCAGTACTCGTAACTAGTGATGAGCGAGCACTACCATGCTCGGGTGCTCGGTACTCGTAACTAGTGATGCGTGAGCACTACCATGCTCGGGTGCTCAGTACTCATAACTAGTAATGAGCATGCACTACCATGCTCGGGTGCTCAGTACTCATAACTAGTGATGAGCATGCACTACCATGCTCGGGTGCTCAGTACTCGTAACTAGTGATGAGCGAGCACTACCATGCTCGGGTGCTCGGTACTCGTAACTAGTGATGCGTGAGCACTACCATGCTCGGGTGCTCAGTACTCATAACTAGTAATGAGCATGCACTACCATGCTCGGGTGCTCAGTACTCATAACTAGTAATGAGCATGCACTACCATGCTCGGGTGCTGAGTACTCATAACTAGTGATGAGCATGCACTACCATGCTCGGGTGCTCAGTACTCGTAACTAGTGATGAGCGAGCACTACCATGCTCGGGTGCTCGGTACTCGTAACTAGTGATGAGTGAGCACTACCATGCTCGGGTGCTCAGTACTCGTAACTAGTGATGAGCGAGCACTACCATTCTCAGGTGCTCAGTACTGGTAACTAGTGATGAGCGAGCACTACCATGCTCAGGTGCTCGGTACTCGTAACTAGTGATGAGCGGGCACTACCATGCTCGGGTGCTCGGTACTCGTAACTAGTGATGAGCGGGCACTACCATGCTCGGGTACTGTGTGCTCACAACTAGTGATGAGCGGACACTACCATGCTCGGGTGCTCAGTACTCGTAACTAGTGATGAGTGAGCACTACCATGCTCGGGTGCTCAGTACTCGTAACTAGTGATGAGCGAGCACTACCATGCTCGGGTGCTCGGTACTCGTAACTAGTGATGAGCGAGCACTACCATGCTCGGGTGCTCGGTACTCGTAACTAGTGATGAGCGGGCACTACCATGCTCGGGTGCTCGGTACTCGTAACTAGTGATGAGTGAGCACTACCATGCTCGGGTGCTCAGTACTCGTAACTAGTGATGAGCAGGCACTACCATGCTCGGGTGCTCAGTACTCATAACTAGTGATGAGCATGCACTACCATGCTCGGGGTGCTCAGTACTCGTAACTAGTGATGAGCGAGCACTACCATGCTCGGGTGCTCGGTACTCGTAACTAGTGATGCGTGAGCACTACCATGCTCGGGTGCTCAGTACTCATAACTAGTAATGAGCATGCACTACCATGCTCGGGTGCTCAGTACTCATAACTAGTGATGAGCATGCACTACCATGCTCGGGTGCTCAGTACTCGTAACTAGTGATGAGCGAGCACTACCATGCTCGGGTGCT
Organism: Anomaloglossus baeobatrachus; assembly: GCF_048569485.1. Taxonomy (NCBI): domain Eukaryota; kingdom Metazoa; phylum Chordata; class Amphibia; order Anura; family Aromobatidae; genus Anomaloglossus; species Anomaloglossus baeobatrachus. The sequence goes on from NC_134359.1 coordinate 38,411,882, forward strand.
CGGTACTCGTAACTAGTGATGAGTGAGCACTACCATGCTCGGGTGCTCAGTACTCGTAACTAGTGATGAGCGAGCACTACCATTCTCAGGTGCTCAGTACTGGTAACTAGTGATGAGCGAGCACTACCATGCTCAGGTGCTCAGTACTCGTAACTAGTGATGAGTGAGCACTACCATGCTCAGGTGCTCGGTACTCGTAACTAGTGATGAGCGGGCACTACCATGCTCGGGTGCTCGGTACTCGTAACTAGTGATGAGCGGGCACTACCATGCTCGGGTGCTCGGTACTGGTAACTAGTGATGAGCGAGCACTACCATGCTCGGGTGCTCGGTACTCGTAACTAGTGATGAGCGGGCACTACCATGCTCGGGTGCTCGGTACTGGTAACTAGTGATGAGCGAGCACTACCATGCTCGGGTGCTCGGTACTTGTAACTAGTGATGAGTGAGCACTATCATGCTCGGGTGCTTGGTACTCATGACGAGCAGTCAAACATGCAAGTATAATGAAAGTCAATGGGTGACTTCAGCATATTTCCAATAGATCTTATGAAAAAATGCTTGAGTCCCTCACTGACTTCCGTTATACTCTGGTATTCGAGTGGTACCCATTTGAGCACATGAGCATGGTAGTGCTCCTCATCACTAGTTACGAGTACAGAGCACCCGAGCACGGTAGTGCCCGCTCATCACTAGTTACGAGTACAGCGCACCTGAGCATGGTAGTGCTCACTCATCACTAGTTACGAGTACAGAGCACCCGAGCATGGTAGTGTCCGCTCATCACTAGTTACGAGTACAGAGCACCCGAGCATGGTAGTGCCCGCTCATCACTAGTTACGAGTACTGAGCACCCGAGCATGGTAGTGCCCGCTCATCACTAGTTACGAGTACTGAGCACCTGAGCATGGTAGTGCCCGCTCATCACTAGTTACGAGTACTGAGCACCTGAGCATGGTAGTGTCCGCTCATCACTAGTTACGAGTACAGAGCACCTGAGCATGGTAGTGCCCGCTCATCACTAGTTACGAGTACAGAGCACCCGAGCATGGTAGTGTCCGCTCATCACTAGTTACGAGCACAGAGCACCTGAGCATGGTAGTGCTCCTCATCACTAGTTACGAGTACTGAGCACCTGAGCATGGTAGTGCTCGCTCATCACTAGTTACAAGTACAGAGCACCCGAGCATGATAGTGCTCGCTCATCACTAGTTACAAGTACAGAGCACCTGAGCATGGTAGTGCTCGCTCATCACTAGTTACGAGTACTGAGCACCCGAGCATGGTAGTGCCCGCTCATCACTAGTTACAAGTACAGAGCACCCGAGCATGGTAGTTCTCGCTCATCACTAGTTACGAGTACTGAGCACCTGAGCATGATAGTGCCCACTCATCACTAGTTACTAGTACTGAGCACCTGAGCATGGTAGTGCTCGCTCATCACTAGTTACGAGTACTGAGCACCCGAGCATGGTAGTGCTCGCTCATCACTAGTTACAAATACAGAGCACCCGAGCATGGTAGTGCTCGCTCATCACTAGTTACAAGTACAGAGCACCCGAGCATGATAGTGCTCGCTCATCACTAGTTACAAGTACAGAGCACCTGAGCATGGTAGTGCTCGCTCATCACTAGTTACCAGTACAGAGCACCCGAGCATGGTAGTGCCCGCTCATCACTAGTTACGAGTACTGAGCACCTGAGCATGGTAGTGCCCGCTCATCACTAGTTACGAGTACTGAGCACCTGAGCATGATAGTGCTCGCTCATCATTAGTTACGAGTACAGAGAACCTGAGCATGGTAGTGCTCGCTCATCACTAGTTACGAGTACTGAGCACCCGAGCATGGTAGTGCCCGCTCATCACTAGTTACGAGTACTGAGCACCTGAGCATGGTAGTGCCCGCTCATCACTAGTTACGAGCACCCGAACATGGTAATGCTCTCAGGTCACTACTGACTACGCTGCAAGTGAGGTCATGACATCAAGGGGCGGTGTATGTCATGAAATCTTGTGAGATTTGGTAGTCCCCGGAGGTGCAAAAGAATGAAGAGAACTCAAGACAGAAAAGAAGACTTGAGCTGGAGGTAGGAAGTAAACCATAAAACAGGCAGGGGAGCACTGGGAGGAGAGCTGTGGCACCAGGACAGGTGAGGGGGAAGATGAGTAAAATATTTTTCATTTTTCGACCCCTCTTTTTATTATATTCTTGGGTTTGGTGAGACCTCAGAGCATAATGAACAGCTTCTATCAGCAAGTCGATTTTCGTTGAATATAACAAAATCAGTGCAAATTGATTTTCCCAACTGAACTGAATTTGGCTAATTTGCGCACCTCTGATATTTTGTCTCCTACATAATGTCTTTCATGAGACACTTGAGTTATCGCTAAGTTGGAAAGATTTTGACAAAGTAGGTAAGGCGACGAGTTTCTGCTGCAGAGAGTTGCTTTACAACCAGACAGGTCTGATCTGAGTGTAAAGGCCGCTTTACAAGCAACGACATCGCTAATGAAATGTCGTTGGGGTCACGGAATTCGTGACGCACATCCGGCCTCGTTAGCGGCGTCATTGCGTGTGAAACGTACGAGCGACCGCTAACAATCAAAATTACTCACCACATCGTTGATCGTTGACACGTCGTTCATTTTCAAAATATCGTTGATCATTTTGGACGCAGGTTGTTCATCCTTCCTGCGGCAGCACACATCGCTATGTGTGACACCGCAGGAATGAAGAACAACACCGTACCTGCGTCCTCCAGCAACGAGGGGGGAGTGTCCTTCATGCGGCTGCTCTCCGCTCCTCCGCTTCTATTGATGGCTTGCTGTGTGACGTCGCTGTGACGCCGCACGAACCGAGGTTGTTCGCGGGCCTCAGCGACGTCGTTATGAAGGTAAGTATGTGTGATGCATCCTAGCGACATTGTTCACCACGGGCAGCGATTTGCCCATGACGCACAAATGACGGGGGCGGGTGCGATCGCTAGCGGCATTGTTAACGATGTTGCAGCGTGTAACGCCCCCATTAGTGGTAGGAAAGTGGGATGGAAGATATGGAGGACAGTACATTACCAGTAGTTAATTAAATGATGAAGTGTCACAATTTTTTCTACAATTGTGCACGGAAGAAAGTGTAATCTCGGCTGAGTTTTAGGTTCTGTCGGAGTAAAAAAAAATAACTTTTTCCGTATGTTTTACATTTTATTTTCCATTATTTTAAATTATTTCTTTTCTAAACACAAAAGAATCAGCCGTTTATAGAGGATATGATTAACAACCAATGTATCATTTATGCAACCTGTTCTGCTGAAAATAAAAAAAAAACCCATGGTATGGTGTGAACAGAGCTTTAGCATGACAGTATGATGATTTGCAGATGATTGCTTATGTTAATTTGCTCCATTGCCATATGTTTTAAATAAAGCACATATTGCGGGTGTTTAACACATTCATTACTTTCACTGATCTTATGGCTTCAAGGGATTGAAAAAAAGTCTATTGGAGTCTACTGTATTGGAGCACTTCTGCAGCCTATGGACACAAAGTCCATTGCAATAGCCAACATACTGTAGTGGATTTTTTTATATTCAGAGTACTTGCATTATTGTTTTTTTTATTAATTACCTAGCTGCACTACCCGGCTTCGCCCGGGTTAATAACTGCTGTTAACAAAATAGAATGTATTAACACAAATGTATTCTGCACACAAAAACCACAAAACAAATAGATATAAATGTAATTATTAAAAGGCTAAAACTAAGCTAATAGAAGCATTTCACAACATATATTTCAACACCACAGATATTCCACACAGATTTAACTAAATTGGCCAAGTAATGTGCTCCGTCTGTCTCTTTCCAGGTCTGTCTCTTTCCAGGTCTGTCTCTTTCCAGATCTGTCTCTTTCCCCATCTGCCTCTTTCCCCGTCTGTCTCCCCGTCTCTTTGTCTGTGTCTTTTCCTGTCTGTCTCTTTCCCTGTCTGCCTGTCTCTGTCTGTCTCTTTCCTTGTCTGTCTCTATTTCGCTGTCTCTTTCCCCGTCTGTCTCTATCAAGGCCTGTGTCTTTCCCCATCTATCTTTGTCTGTCTCTCTGGTTGTCTCCTCCTTCCCTGTCTGCCTGTCTCTGTCCCTGTCTGTCTGTCTCTTTCTCCATCTGTCTCTTTCCCCATCTGTTTCTTTCCCCGTCTGTCTCTTTCCCCATCTGTCTCTTTCCCCGTCTGTTTCTTTCCCCATCTGTCTCTTTCCCTGCCTGTCTCTTTCCCCATCTGTCTCTTTCCCCGTCTGTCTCTTTCCCTGTCTGTCTCTTTCCAGGTCTGTCTCTTTCCAGGTCTGTCTCTTTCACAGTTTGTCTCTGTCTGTCTCTCTGTCTGTCTCTCTGTCTGTCTCTCTCTCTCTGTCTCTCTGTCTATCCATCTCCCCACCGACATCTTATTACCTCACATATAAGCTTCTTATATTATGAATGTCTTTTGTTCCTATAGCAACCAATCTCAGCTCCTACTAATAACCTGTAGTTCCAGGCTCCATTTACTTTAATGAAGGCATGTTTTTTGGAGAGTAACTGTAAAGCGCGGGGTTAAATTTTTCTGTCAAAACATAGTCTACGACGTTCCCTGGGTCACATGAGGTGTCTGTGCAAAATTTTGTGATTGTAAATGCGACGGTGCGGATACACTTTTCGTTTCACTTTTTCCCCATTATGTCGATAGGGGCAAAATTGATTGGTAAATTGGAATGCGCGGGGTTAAAATTTTGCCTCACAATATAGCCTTTGATGTCCAGACTTGTGAGTGTGCAAAATTTTGTGGCTGTAGCTGCGACGGTGCAGATGCCAATCCCGGACATACACACACACACATTCAGCTTTATATATTAGATAGGGATGATCGAATACCTCAATTATTCGGCTTTGCGAATATCCGATGAATAGGTTGCCGCTATGCGAATATTCGATGCTCAATGTAAGTCTATGGAAAGCCCAAATTGTTCCGAATAGTTGTTATTCAGGTTTCCCATAGGCTTACATTGCGCATCGAATATTCGCGAATAGTCGAATAGCGGTGACATATTCAGAAAATATTCACGAAGCCGAATAATTGAGATATTCGATCATCCTTATTAATTAAGTCTACAAATATGTAATATAAAGGGATACATATAAAGTGAAAGGGTAAATAATGAAATAAAAATTACAAAAAGGACCAGAAAATCGGTGAAAAAATGAAAAGGAAAAATGTGTGAAAAAGTTTTTGTAAAAAGAAAGGTTTCTGTGTATGTAGAAAAAAAACAGTTTGATTCGGTAGAGGAGGGGTAGGGACCTTGTAGGGACAACACAACAGAAGGAGTTAATGTCCCATTGGAGTGGCCCCACAAATCAGAGAGAGCTAAGGAAAAAAATATTTTTACATAAAAAAGTATTTTGTATAAAAGTTTTTTTTTGTTTCAATTTTAGCACTAACTGTATAACCAGAATAATATAAAAAAAAAATTGTCATTATTTAATTATTTAATTAGTTTTGGGAGCACTGGAAATGAAAAGCGCATAGCTATTTAATAGAAAACTATCATACATTGTGTATCTCTGTATGGAAGGCGCGCTGTGCCTTAATGGTTATTATTAATATTTATTTATTATTATTATTATTAATCAACATTTTTCCTTATTGGCGGTAGCGTGGCGTTAACCCCGCTTCTTCACTCTAGCACCAAATACTCTCAACAAGGAGAAACATTACCCCTTAGATCCCAGTTACAAGCCTCTCATACAGCCAAATCAGATACTTTGCACTGATGAGGGGCAACACCCCAACACACATTTCTGGAAACTGAGATTCTGGTTTGGCTTTTGTCCTAAGTATTGTTGCAGGGGTTGACATTGACTTTTAGGATTGCTGCTTTCAAAAGGCAACACAGGGTATCAAGTCCTCTTTCTCTAGGAAATTTCCATAGAAATTAGGCAAATTTTAGTAGAAAGGTATCCAAAAAGCTAATAACTTACAGTATATTTTGTTGTATAAGATGCAGTTGGTTATAAGACGCACCCCTAATTTAGAGGTGGAAAATAAGATAAAATAATTTTTAATGTTAAAATAATGATCGTCTTATAATCCTAGTCCATCTTATATTAGCTGACCAGGGGGGAGCGGCTCAGGAGGGTCACAGGAGGCAGGGTCCGCGATGCTGTGGGCTCAGAGGGGGTGTCACGGCTCAGGAGAGTTAGTGGACGGAGAATCAGTGATGCTGCGGGCTCGAAGAAGGGGGTGTCGTCGCTCAAAAGAGTCAGTGAATGTAGTGTTGGCAATAATGCGGGCTTGGGGATCTCACGGCAGCGAACGCCATTATTCTGCCAGCGGGTTGTGGGTGCCATTAAACCACTGGTAGTTGACATAATGGATTTAAAGAAAATGGCCGTGGAGGTGGCCCATGCGCTGATTGGTCTCCACAGCTATTTTCTTGAAGTCCATTGCGTCACCCACTGGTGGTTCAATGGACCCCACAGCCCACTGGCAGATCATTGGCGCCCACCGCCGCAACACCCTAGAGCCCACAGTATTGCTGACTCTACGTCCTGGTACCCTCCTGAGCTGCTCCACTGCAGTGACACCCCCTCCTCCAAGCACTCAGTATTGCCGACCCTGCCTCCTGTGACACCGCTCCACCACCGCTACCCAGACAAGACATATCTGGATTATAAGATGCACCCCCATTTTACCCTCAGTTTTGGGTGAAAAAGTATGTCTTATAATTCGGAAAATACGGTACATTTTTTTAACCTCATAGCTTCTTCTGTTGTGAATATGTTTTCCAGTTTGGGGCTCCCTCTTGTGGTTAGTGCTGGCAGTGCAGTTGATTTGTGGAATGAAAGCCACACACCTGTGGAGGACTGGCAATCAGGGTCAGATTGGGACTATATAACTGAGTAGTTTTCTCTTGTTTCTTGCTGGTGCTCAATGGTCTTCTGTGTGTTAAGGACAGTCTATAACCAGCCCTGCTCACAGCCAGAACTCCTCTCAGATAAGTGGTCTTTGTACCTCTGCTGTTTTTTTTCCCCTTTCTTGTTGTTTTTTTTCTGCTTTGATACTAATGAATGATTCCTATTTTGCCTGTGTGGAGTTCTTGGTGGAATGGGATCATTCCCTGCTGGGAGTGTCTGTATACTTAGCTCCATGATTCTGCAAGGTATTGTGTTTGTCATGCTTGGTATTAATTCAGTCCCTCATCTGTATTAGTGTTTATGGATCCCAGTAACATTTGAGTGCTGATTCAGTGGGGGAGAGGTTGTGCGACCTCAGGATTTTTCCATATCAGAAGTGCTGGTATTTATTAGGGTTTTTTTTACAGTTGCAGACAGTTGCTCCTTCCTATCCTTTCTATAAAGATAGTTTGGGCCTCACCTTTGCTGAATCTGTCTTTTCTGACTTTGTATTGTGTTTTTCTGTATCACCATAGTCTTTACATGTGGGGGGCTATCTATCTATCTTTGGGGTCTGCTCCGAGGCAGATTAGCTTTCTCATAATTCTATCTGTGAGAATATTTAGTTCTCCGGCTTTGTCGAGGCGTCCAGGTCATCGTAGGCTCGTCCCACTGCTACTTCTAGTTGTGTGTCAGGATTAGGTCTGCAATCCGTTAAGGTTCCAGCCACTCTGTTACTATTTGGAATTCTGCATTTTTTGATCCTCCTCGGTCCCTGAATCATAACATTCTTCGGATTCTTACATGTGGTCATGCTTCTAATATAGACTCTTAATATTTTTTCAAAAATGAATGTCCAAGTTTATAACGTGTAGATAACAGTTTGTTAATACTTCCAAAATGTAACATTTGTCTCCTCTAATTCTAGGAATGACTTGTCAAGCACGGACGTCATACACGGAGGATGAAGTTCTGTGGGGCCACCGTTTTTTCCCTGTGATATCCCTAGAAGAAGGGTTCTTCAAAGTAGACTACTCACAGTTCCACGCAACATTTGAGGTTCCCACCGCACCATATAGCGTTAAAGAACAGGAGGAAATGCTTCTTATATCTTCACCAATTATAGCACCAGCAGTAAGCAACCTGAAGGAAAAAAATAATTCCATAGACACTCTGGATAGTCTGGATGACGTTAGCACAAAAATGCCTACAAAACTCCAGAAAATGACTGGCAGAGAGGACCTACCCAAAAAATTGCTCAGAATGAGTTCCACCACTTCTGAAAAAGCCTACAGCATGGGTGACTTACCAATGAAACTCCAACGAATAAGTTCGGTTCCGGGAAACTCGGAAGAGAAACTGGTCATTAAGACAACAAAGATGATTTCGGATCCGATGAGCCAATCAGTAGCAGATTTACCGCCAAAGCTTCAAAGATTGTCTGGTGGTGGTAGGATGGATGGAAACCTGCCGCCAAAATTAAGGAAAATGAATTCTGATCGGTTTACATAACGAAAACTTTTTAGGCATTAGTTATAAAACGGGGTGGAAAACGCATCCATAAAATACACAAGGAACCCTACCGGTGCAGCTCGTGTGGAGATACAAAAGCCTGTCTTTCCTATGATGGAAAACCTGTACTCTGCGACAGTTTTAAGGGTGGTCAGGACTGTATTGTATATATAGTGCTTTGATAAGAGACCTAATATGTTTTTACGGTCTTTATAGAACTGAAGTAATACTAATTGGCATGTAGTATCACATCAAGCATGCAATAATAGTGTGCATATTTTGCATATAGTTTTATGGCATGAATCTTACTTTATATTGTATAATCTAAAAAAAAAAAAAACAAAAGAAAAAAAAAAGAAAAAAGGGGCATTACTCTCCCCCAATATTTTTTAAAACTAGTAATTCTATCATAAGAAAGGTAAACTATAAGGGCAAAAGTTTTATTTCAGATTATCTATTATTTGGATATAGACTGTAAATATGTGTCCATCAGAGTATATATACGTTTTATCTCTCAAAACAGAAATTCTAATTATGTCGCACCGGTCATCCTCATATGTATCAAAATTGGGATCTGTCGCTGGATTTCTCATTACAAACTGCATATTTTATTAAATAGATCTCTCTGATTATATCGGTGTACTTACTTTGAATAAATCCATGTCATTATAGCTGTATAATCCTTTTTCAAAGCTTTTTTCTGCTTTCTATTAAAATAAGCATTTTTTAAGTCCAGACTTTGCTGAACTGAATAGTGCTTGTCTTAATATATGGCTATGAGCGCATGTTGAGTCTTTGGTCAGTATTTTCATCAGTATTTGCAATTTAAAAAATACAGAAGAGGTGTTTTTCCTCTGATTGTTCTACTCCTGGTTTTGGCTTACAAATATTGAGGTAAAATACTGACCAAATACAGAACAAGTGAATGTGGTCTAAGGCTTGTACAGCCATTTTCAGAGTGCGTACACCGACCTCATTAAATAGATCTACATCAGCTTTATTAAAAAAAACAAATATATAGTTTGCAAGTATTATATTATGATTTTCAAGTACTAAGTTAGATATCTTGATATTTTAGCCGTATTATTAGTGATGAGCGGGCACTACCATGCTCGGATGCTCAGTACTCATAATTAGTGATGAGCGGCACTGCCATGCTCGGGTGCTCAGTACTTGTAACTAGTGATGAGCGGGCACTACCATGCTCGGGTGCTCAGTACTTGTAACTAGTGATGAGGGAGCACTACCATGCTCGGGTGCTCGGTACTGGTAACTAATGATGAGCGGGCACGACCATGCTCAGGTGCTCTGTACTCGTAACTAGTAATGAGTGAGCACTACCATGCTCGGGTGCTCAGTACTAGTAACTAGTGATGAGCGGGCACTACCATGCTCGGGTGCTCGGTACTCGTAATTAGTGATGAGCGCCACTGCCATGCTCGGGTGCTCTGTACTCGTAACTAGTAATGAGTGAGCACTACCATGCTCGGGTGCTCAGTACTAGTAACTAGTGATGAGCGGGCACTACCATGCTCGGGTGCTCAGTACTCGCAACTAGTGATGAGTGAGCACTACCATGCTCGGATGCTCAGTACTCATAATTAGTGATGAGCGGGCACTACCATGCTCGGTACTCATAACTAGTGACAAATGAGCACTACTATGCTCGGCTGCTCGGTACTGGTAACTAGTGATGAGCAAGCACTACCATGCTCGGGTGCTCAGTACTCGTAACTAGTGATGAGCGGGCACTACCATGCTCAGGTGCTTGGTATTCGCAACTAGTGATGAGTAAAAACTACCAACCATGCTCGGATGCTCGGAACTAGTGATGAGCGAGCACTACCATGCACGGTACTTGTAACTGGTGTTGAGTGAGCACTACCATGCTGGAGTGCTCTGTACTCGTAACTAGTGATGAGCGAGCACTGCCATGCTCGGGTGCTCGGAACTAGTGATGAGCGAGCACTACCATGCACGGTACTTGTAACTGGTGTTGAGTGAGCACTACCATGCTGGAGTGCTCTGTACTCGTAACTAGTGATGAGCGAGCACTGCCATGCTTGGGTGCTTGGTACTCGTAACTAGTGATGAGCGGGCACTACCATTCTTGGGTCCTCAGAACTCGTAACTAGTGATGAGCGGGCACTACCATATTCGGGTGCTCGTTATTCGTAAACAGCAATTGCACACTCGGACGGCTTAACTCAAGTACCAGAGTAAAATGGAAGTCGATGGGAGATGCTGTCATTTTTTCAGAAGATTTCACCAAGCACAAGAGCATAGTAGTGCTAACTCATCACTAATTACGAATACCAAACACCCAAGCATGGTAGTAATCGCTCATCACTAGCTACGAATGCCCAGCACCCAAGCATGGTAGTGCTTATTCATCACTAGTTACGAGTACCAAGCACCCTAGCATGGTAGTGCTCACTTATCACTAGTTACGAGTACTGAGCACCCGAGCATGGTAGTGCTCACTCATCACTAGTTACGAGTACCAAGCACCCTAGCATGGTAGTGCTCACTTATCACTAGTTACGAGTACTGAGCACCCGAGCATGGTAGTGCTCGCTCATCACTAGTTGCGAGTACCGAGCACCCAAGCATCATGATAGTGCTCGTTCATCACTACTTATTATCTCTGGTCCAAAATGTTGCTGGTCCCTACATTGGTCATGGATCGCCACCTATACCATTTCTGTACTAGACACAGTACATTAATACAGATGTAGGCACATGATCGGAGTAGTGAATGATGGGGGAGACTGTCTGCTAATTTGTATGCCTATTTGGGATGGAAGAACACTAAAATGCTCAGGTTCTCGTTACTCAAGTTGAGTAGGTTGGACACTCTGATGGGCTCAATTTGAATAACAAATATCATGAGTCAGTAATTGGGCAGATCGGATCTCCACCAATATTCAACCAGCCATATACCGAGCATTTCTGGGGGGGAGGGTGAAGTTTTTTCTTGACACAGTTACATCCAAAACCATCCTTTTTATTTTCCGGGAGAGCCATTCAGACACAGCAAATGGCTCGCTCTGGGGTGCCAGCTCCCATTATTCAATGAAGAGTGCTTGCTCTTTATGTTCTTGTTTCGTGGACGGCCCATCTGAGCACCACTATTAGGGCTCTTTTCCATTTGCGAGAGACTCGCGCGTATCTCGCATTGCATTACCCTGGACGACCTGCCTCTCAGGGCAGGAGTGGGTCGGCTGCATGTATTTGTATGCAGCTGAGACGCTCCCGTTGGGAAAGAGGCAGGCCGTCCTGGGTAATGCAATGCGAGATATGCGCGAGTCTCTCGCAAGTAGAATCATACCTGTACCATGATCCTCAGTAGCAAGAGACTCCGCTCGTCACTAATGCCTATACATCGGAAAAGTTGAACTGGCTTGGTTATTGAAATTATAAATTAGTCACTGCTAGTCATGTGCCGACACAAAAAAAACTGTGCTATGTCAAGTTCCACTGCAGATCTAAAAACACAAACAAAAAAAATGCAAATTGCCAAAAAAATGCAACATATAAAACTTATTTATTAGTAGAAAAACCTAAAATCACATTTAAGCTGGCAGTTTTCTATGCTAACTGGTGCAAATACATTTAGTAGAAACATTTTCAGATTTATTTTTTTTTAACGTATGAATTCAATTTAAAACAAACAAAAAAATAAATAAATTTCAATTTCAATTTAAAACAAAAAAAAATCTGAATAATTAGAATTTCTGTTTTTAACGTCTTCTGGTCTTTTCATTTCTAAATGTTTAGTTTCCATTTTTCTCCTTAAAAAATAATAATAAAGAAAAAAATGTAATATTTGCTTTTAAAAAAAGTGATCTCTTCTCGATGAGTTCTATTTATGATGTATGGGTAAATTTTTATCCATTTTGTTTTTCAATTTTATTCCAATGTTATATATCTATACAGTATTTAAAGATATCGTACTATTTATATTTTAATTCTGCCCTTAAATTTCCTTGGGCTATAAAAGCCATAATTTCTGAATTGTTGCATTGTAATGATTTATTTTTTATCCTTACTTAAAATTCTCAAAAAAGAATATTAATATTTTCATGAGAAATGTTTTCAGCTTTGAATTAGGTTTTCCCACATCATTATAGAAAAGACTCTCTCTAAAACAAGCTTGCATTTAAAGTACAACATGGATGCTCGGAATATTGCTAATCTTAGGTATAAATGATTATATCTATTCGGACATTACTATATTATGCAGTTTTATATACTTAGATTTATTGATACTATTGTGCTATGAGCTTTTGTACTGTAAAGTTTAAAAAAAGAAAAACATTGCGTCACTGCAACACGAGAACGATACATTTATATATATATAAAAATTTGTTTTAATTTATAGTTAATAGGAATTGCAAGAAAAATTTCACAAAAATTTCCCCTAATTTTCAAAAAAACTTTCTTTACAAAATGTATCATGTGTAATATTTTAAATTTGTTTTTATACCTTGGAAAGTCATTTTTGTTTTCTTTTTCGAATGTATTAAGGATATAACGTACTTTTCGTTTTATAAGATGCACCCCAAATTTAGAGGAAAAAAAGGGGAAAAAAAATCTGGGGTCCGTCTTATAATCCGGTATTGTTTTACCGGTGGGGGGGGGTGGCAGCAGTGTCACAGGAGGCAGCAGCGGTGGTGGAGCAGGGCAATGCTGCGGGTCGTGCTGCGGATGTCCCACATGTTCGCTGTGGGCACTGTGAGACAGAAGGAGCATCCAGAAGCTGTCGACGATGTAGGCTTCATAGATATGGCGCTCGGAGGTGGTGTGCATGCAGATTGAGCCCTTTGCTCAATAACAAGATAAGATCTCATCTGCGCACGCACCAACTCTGGGCGCCATTTTCATTACGTTTGCTGCAAGGAGATCAATGGGCCAGAGGCGGTGCATGGTCAGATGAGATCTTGGGTTGAGAGCTCCATCTGCTCACATGCCAACTCTAGACACCATTATGTGAAGCCTGCACTGCTGACATCTTCAGGATAGCATTGCTTTTCCGCTTACAACACAGCACTAGCGGCCCACAGCATCTACCCTGCCATCTGTGACCCTTCTCCACCACTCCCCCCCCAGTAAGCTACATTCGGATAATAAGACACTCCCCTCATATTCCTCCCAAATTTTGGGGAGGAAAAGTGCATCTTATAATCCGAAAAATATGTACTTATTTTTGATGGGTGCTAAAAGGAAGTAGAATGGATTTTCCTTGTTCGCACAGTTCACTAAAATGTTCTCCAACCTGTAGATCATTGACGGTGTATTTACACTAACAAATTGGTGCCCATAATGATCAATAATCGGGGAAAATGGTGCTGATAAATCTGTGTTAGGACCCATCTAACCGAGCGTATATTGACAGAAGAAAGCGGGCTTTACACGCTACGATATCATTAATGAATTATCGCCGGGTCACGGTGTTTGTGACGCACATCCGGCTTCATTAACGATATCGTAGCATGTGACACTTATGAGCGACCTAAAATGATTGCAAAAGCGGCCAAAATCATTTGCTGTGGAGAGGTCATCCTGAAACAAAAAATAGTTTTCTGTTTATTAACGATGTTGTTCCTCGTTCCTGCGGCAGCGCACATCACTATGTGTGACACCGCAGGAGTGACGAACATCTCCTTACCTGCCTCCACCGGCAATGCGGAAGGAAGGAGGTGGGCGGGCTGTTTCGTCCCGCTCATCTCCGCCCCTCCGCTTCTATTGGACGCCTGCCGCGTGACGTCACTGTGACGGCGCACAAACCACCCCCCTTAGAAAGGAGGCGGGTCGCCGGCCAGAGCGACGTCGCAGAGCAGGTAAGTATGTGTGACGCTGCCGTAGCGATAATGTTCGCTACGACAGCGATCACACAATATCGCACATACGACGTGGATGGGTGCTATCACGCTCGACAATGCTAGCCGATGCAAAGCCCGCTGAAGGCTTCTGTGTAAGAAGAAAATATGGACCCTTTGCAGTCATCATAATGCACAATTCCACCAACTTTGGAGGTAGAAATGGGCCCCTTTGCCTCTTGGGTCCCTGTGCAGCTGCTCAGGTTGCACCATTGGTATGTTTACCTCTGAGAGAGACGGCAGAGACAACTGCCGAAGAAAGGATCAGCCAAACAATTGTTTATCTGACAGCCTGTGTTTGGGGGCTCAAATATTGTGGTCACTGGTGGACAAAGACGGAAGAGGGCCCCTGTGCAAGAACAATATATGGGCCATGTGCAGCCCAATAGTTAATCTTAACACACAATTCCTCCTGCTTTAGAAATGGAAATGGACCCCCTTATCTCTTGGGCTCTTATAAGGCTGCACAGGTTGCACCAATGATATGTCTGCCCCTGGTTGTGCTTTGGCAACAGTGGAGAACTACTGGTTGGAGAACATTTACATACTGCATTCTTGAAAATTTAGGATCCCTTTAACCCCAATTTTACAGCATAGATAGGTACAATATGCATGAAACATTGAGTATTGAATTGACTAAGAATGCTTTAGACTTCATGTACTGCTCATTCTGCTTTTCCTTTTTTCCCCCTAAGTAATTTGAATGCTCAACTCTTCTGAGCATGCATGTGTTAATAATGGGGAAAAAGCTGCTACTAGACATCCATGGTTGTGGCTTATCTCAATGGAACGAAAGATTCGGAATGTTGAAATTCAACTGTCCGATTATTCATTTGTCTAATTTGTATTCACCTTAAAGCAATTTTTCATAAGTAAAGAACCCCTTTTTTATAGTGCTGCAACGGAAAATAAAAAAAAAAAACTATACTAGAGAACCCCTTCTTTATAGTGCAGCAACGGAAAATTTAAAAATAAATAGATATTTACCTGCCGGATCGGAACTATTCCTCGATGTTTTCATGTAGACGCTACAGCCAATTAGTCACCTCTGATCGACTGCAGCCTTCAGCAGGTCAGCTCCGATGCAGTACTGAATTGGCTGCAACAGTCACGCAACAGAGCCAAAGGGTACAACGTACTGATACCAGAGAAAAAGCGCCAGTCCAGGAGGAAAACATTCTGTTTTTCTATTTTGTGTTGCAGCGCTAAAGTATTATGAAGGGACTGTTCAATACTAAACAACCCCTTTAAATCCAGTTTGATCATGGGAGGTCATGTGTCCAATCCAATCAGGTTTGAGCTTCCATTGTTTTTTTTTTGTTTGTTTGATTTTTTTTTGTAGCTTTATAGCACAGAACAGAATTCAGAGATGTTAGGGGATGAGATCTATAGATCCTTGGTCTAAAAGATCTTGGGAACTCAGGAACACAGAGATACATATATAATTATATATATATATCTGAAAGCTTGTTTATTCATGCTACATATAAATATTGTCACATGTACACTTAGTATTATATTGCATAGTTTTTATCACATAGAATGCTGGGTGCAATATGTTTTACGTTTTGCCTTTGATTTTTTGGATGGTGTTTATGTTTTTGTTAACGGGATTTTCCAGCCTCTCCATTTTATTATTTTTTTAATACCATGTTTACGGGTGAAAAGGAGTTGACAAGCAGATAAAAAATACTTTGCAAGGGATCCGATTGGTTTAAAAAATACTCAGTCCACAAATTCTCTGCAACTCCTGATCTGACACCCACCGGGAAACCTGGTCTGTAATTACTGGTCCTGTCCCAATAGATGGGAAATGGCAATAAATGACAGTTCAGCCAATGATTAACTGAGTGGACATTTTTTGAAACTTCCTGTGTGTCATGACGGCACCAGGAGGTAAAGAGCGGGGTACCGGGTAAATGTCTAACGGGAGCTGCCAGGCATAATATCACTCCTTTTAATGAGGTGGTCCACTACTCAGCCTTAGTGGCCACATTGATGTAAATCTCGTAAAGAAGACTTTTCTCAAATCCTTGTGTAATAAATTCTCACTCTGAGCAGCGCTATTGCGGTTCGCTCAACCCCATCACGTGATCCCCAGGCTCCGTGACCTCTGAGATGCGGTGATGTCATGTTAACTTCCAGCTGACCTGACATCACCGAGGTGGCCCCAGTCTCGCTGAGTGACTGGGCTTTGGGTAGAGTTTCACTGCTCGTCACAGCCCAGCATTAAACCTGTTAGTGGCGCACTGAAACAAAGGAGAGAGAGCGCGTAAGATGCTGGGCTGTGATGAGTGGTGAAACTCCACCCATAGCCCAGTCACTCAGGGAGACTGGGGCCGTCCTCGGTGTTCCTGAGTGACTGGGCTGTGAGCAGAGTTTCACCGCTCATCACAGCCCAACGTCACAACTCAGCATCGTTCCTGCTTGTGGTGTTCTAAAGCAAAGGAGAGAGCGCGTGAGATGCTGGACTGTGATGAGTGGTGAAACTCCACAAATAACCCAGTCACTCAGGGAGACTGGGGCTGGCCTCGGTGTTCCGGAGTGACTGGGCTGTGAGCAGAGTTTCACCGCTCATCACAGCCCAGCGTCACAGCTCAGCATCACTCCTGCTTGCGGTGTTCTAAAGCAAAGGAGAGAGCACGTGAGATGCTGGGCTGTGACGCTGGATTGTGATGAGCGGTAAAATGCCACCCACAGCCCAGTCACTCAGGAAGACTGGGGCCACCTCGGTGATGTCAGGTCAACTGGAAGTTGACATGACATGACCGCATCTCAGAGGTCAGGGAGCCCGGGGGTCATGTGATGGACATGAGCGGAACGAAATAGTACCGCTCAGAGTCAGAATTTACTTCACATGGTATTTGAGAACAGTCTTCCTTATGAGCTTTTCATGGATGTGGCCACTAATGTTGAGTAGTGGACTACCCCTTTAATATTTTTTTTTTAACTAAGTCAGATTCTTTAGCAAATTAAGTTTAATCCACTGGACAAGCCCTTTAAATAAGATAAATTAGTCTACTCAATCCTAGAAAAAGCGTACATATAATAGATTATGATATTTTTTAGATATATTTTATGATGCTATGAGATTTTCTCCTGGCCGGAAACCTTCCACCAGACTAAAATAATAATAATAATAATAATAATAATGAAAAATTATATAATTTGGCTTTTCGTATCAGACAGGGTAAGAAATTTGCTTGCTTCTGGTTTAGCGTTTCCATGATATTTCCTGCATTTAGAACCAACTGTTGATCATATAAGGCTAGAACATTTGATTAATACTTGAAAAATGTTGCATTACACCCAATAAATTATCTGTATTCTGAATCTTGGTGTCTTTTTTGCTTTTTAATGGTTGATTATTTGTTTAGTTGACTTTTCGAAGGGAATATCCATCTACAGTGAGGAATGTCTTCTACTACCATAGTTCGTTGGCAGAAGCGGCACCACCCTAGAGTATGGGCTATGAGTGTAGTAATACCAAAGCAAACATAGGCTATAAAATAATAAAAAGTAATCATATTTTCAGACAACCTTCTTACAGTTCTGCTTCTGAGACCATTCTGCATATGGAAGGCTAAAGGCCCCGTCCCATGCTACGATATATCTAACGATATGTCGTCGGGGGTCACGGAATTCGTGACGCACATCCGGCATTGTTAGAGATGTCGTAGCGTGTGACACTTCCGAATGACTGTGAACGAGCAAAAATACTCACCTTATTGTTGCTCGTTGACACGTCGTTCATTTTCATAAAGTCGTTCCTCCTTCTGCGCGCTGGTTGTTCGTCGTTCCCGAGGCAGCACACATCGGTCTGTGTGACACCCCGGGAACGACGAACACAGCTTACCTGCGTCCCGCCGGCAATACGGAAGGAAGGAGGTGGGCGGGTTGTTACGTCCCGCTCATCTCCACCCCTCTGCTTCTATTGGGCGGCCGCTGTGTGACGTCGTTGTGACGCCGAACGTCCCTCCCCCTTCAGGAAGAGGATGTTCGCCGCCCACAGCGACGTCGTGAGGGAGGTAAGTACGTGTGACGGGGGTAAACGACTTTGTGCGCTACAGGCAACTAATTGCCCGTGAGGCACAAAAGACAGGGGCGTGTGCAATCGCTCATGCGATTGCACGATATATCAATGCGTGTGACGGGGCCTTTACATTTGTAGATGCGCCAAGATTTTAGACAATGGAATATGATGGTTAGTGTTATGGAATGAGCTTATGACCATTAGGACAAATTTGTCAAACGACTTAACCACACAAATTCCAGCTTTTTCATTATTTACTTAGTAATAAGTTTAATTTGTAATCATGGAAGGGACTTCAGACTTCGTTGTTGTAAAATTAGAGGAAAGTTGGCCAAACTCACCGATTTTTCTCTTGACTTGATAACACTTCTCACCTAGGGAAAGAAAGATTGGGCAGCAGGAATTCCAATACTTAGAAGTGTAACTACCTGCCTTTTCTACCTGGAACAGATCTTTGCCAGCACAGACTAGTCACAGACCACTCATACTGGTGATTCTGCGGCTTCCGCTAACATCATGTCTACAAAGCAGCCGCTGCTCTTCTACTCTGCTCTGTTGAAGGGGCATTACTGCTGACATCATGATAATTGACAGCCAGTTGCCCACTGCCTAACTGCGAGGAGCAGTTATCAATCAGCATGATGTCAGCAGTAACGCCTCATTGACAGAGAAGCCTAGAAGAGTAAGAGCTGCTCTGTTGATGTGAAGCAGCAGAATCACCAGCAGGAGCAGTCCATGACTCCACCGAGTCGGTGTTGGTTGAAACAGACCTACCTGCCAGCCATTTCTTAAAGCCATAGCTAAAATCGAATTGTCCTGGACATTCCCTTTAATTCTTTTGTTTTGAAGGGAGATAAGCCGCTGCCAGACATGTCTAGCAGCGGTTTTCTCCTCTCATTGTGATTGAAACACATGAATATTTGGGAAATCCGCCAAAATACCTCTTGGCCAAATTAATTTTTGGTAGAAAGATACAGTCATAGCTGACAGTGTTGGCATCCTTGCAATTCTTCCAGAAAATGAACTGTTTCTCCCACAAAATTATAGCATTTACACATGTTTTGTTATACATATGTGTAACTCCTTTTTGTGTATTTTTAACAACAAAAAAAATAAATTGAAAAAAAGACAAATTGGACATAATTTTGCAACAATACCCTAAAAATGGGCCTGTCAAAAATTGCACCTTTTCAAAATTGTTGGTGAATAACTTTGTTTCAAGTTTGTGATACTAGTTCATACTCACCTGTGGTAAGTAACAGGTGTGGGCAATATGAAAATCACGCCTGAAACCAGATAAAAATGTGAGAAGTTGAGTCAATCTTTGCATTGTGTGTCTGTGTGTGCCACACTAAGCATGGAGAACAGAAAGAAGATGACAACTGTCTGAGAATTTGAGAACCAAAATTGTTGAAAATATCAACAATCTCAAGGTTACAAGTCAATCTCCAAAGATCTTGCTGTTCCTTTGTACATGGTGTGCAACATAATCAAGAAGTTTACAACCCTTGACAATGTAGCCAATCTCCCTGGACGTGGATGGCAGAGAAAAATTGATGAAAGGATGCAAGGCAGAACAGTCTGGATGGTGGATAAGCAGAGAAATTCAAGCTGTCCTGCAGGTGCAGGGTGCATCACTGTCAGCGCAAACTATCCAGACCATCCACGTTTGAATGAATGAAACCCTATGGAGGAAACCCAGGAGGACCCCATGCTGACACAGGAAAATAGGGTAGACTGCAGTTTGCCAAAATGTATGTGAGTAAAGGTCCAGTCACACTAAGCAACTTACCAGCGATCCCAACAACGATAGGGATCGCTGGTAAGTTGCTAGGAGGTTGCTGGTGAGCTGTCACACTGCGACGCTCCAGCGATCCCACCAGCAACCTGACCTGGCAGGGATCGCTGGAGCGTGGCTACACGAGTTGCTGGTGAGCTCACCAGCAACCAGTGACCAGCCCCCAGTCTCCTAGTTACAGCACACATCAGGTTAATTAACCCGATGTGTGCTGCAGCTAAATGTGCACAGAGCAGGGAGCAGCGCACACTGAGCGCTGGCTCCTTGCTCTCCTAGTTACAGCACACATCGGGTTAATTGCCTGATGTGTGCTGCAGCTATCTGTGCACAGAGCAGGAGCCGGCAGCACAGGCAGTGAGAGCGGAGGAGGCTGGTATCAAAGGTAAATATCGGGTAACCAAGGACAGGGCTTCTTGGTTACCCGATGTTTACATTAGTTACCAGCCTCAGCAGAAGCCGGCTCCCTGCTCACTGCACATTAGTTGTTGCTGTCTCGCTGTCACACACAGCGATCTGTGCTTCACAGCAGGACAGCAACAACTAAAAAATGGCCCAGGACATTCAGCAACAACCAACGACCTCACAGCAGGGGCCAGGTTGTTGCTGGATGTCACACACAGCAACATCGCTAGCAACGTCACAAAAGTTGTTCGTTACCAGCGATGTTGCTAGCGATGTTGCTTAGTGTGACGGGGCCTTAACAGTAACTTGTGTACAGATGAGACTAAGATACAGCTTTTTGGTAAAGTACATCATTCTACTGTTCCCAGAAAACAGAATGAGGCCTACAAAGAAAAGAACCAAGTACCTACAGTCAAATATGGTGGAGATTGAAAGATGTTTTGGTGTTATTTTGTTGCCTCTGGCACTGGGGGCCTTGACTGTGTCATGAAATTTGAAGATTACCAAAGGGTTTTGGGTGGCAATATAGTGCCCAGTGTCAGAAAGCTGGGTTTTCAACCTAGATCATGGGTCTTCTAAGCAGGAAAATGACCCCACACATACTTCAAAAAGCCCCAAGAAATGGATGGAAACAAAGCCCTGGAGATTTCTGAAGTGGCAGCAATGAGTCCGGATCTAAATCCCATTGACACCTGTGGAGATATCTTTAAATTGTGGTTTGAAGAAGACGCCTTCAAATATGAGAGACCTGGAGCAGTTAATAAAGAGTCCAAAATTCTAAGTGAGAGGCGTAAGAAGCTTTTGCACGGTTATAGGACACGATTGATTGCAGTTATTTATTTCAAAGGATGTTGACTATGCAGCCACATAACAACTTGAGGGGACAACAATTTGTCAGACCTATTTTTCGAGTTTTGCGTGAAAAAAATGTCCAATTTGCCTTTTTTTACCTCTGGTTTTTTTGTGTGTTTTTTCAATACACATGTAAATAAATATGTGGCAAGGGTGCCAACACTTTCAGCCATGACTATACTCATGTGTATGCTTACATAAGACTCTCTCTAATCTAAAATTTTGGCATGATTCTGATTGAATGGATTCGGATTCATTTAGCTTCCTCCAGCCACTACCAGTTTAAGTTTTCATATCTAAAAAAAGTACTTTAAGTGAGCCATCCTGGTTTATGTCTGTAATAGGGACCACTGGCCACAGGTCCTCACCTTTTTTGTTTCCTTTATTATATACTTTGTTTCTCTTAACGGGAACCTGTCACCGGATGTTTATATTACTCACCTAACAGTCGGTGCGAAGTACGGGTGTCTCCTTTCTCCAGATTCGCACCTCCTCTTTCGGTCATCTTTGTCATCCTTGTAGAGCTAGTGTGGATGACTTGTTGTACGTCACCCACACTAGTTGGCATTGAGGTCCTGCGCAGGCGCAGTACAATACTTTGATCTGCCCTACTCATGGCAGATCAAAGTGCGCCTGCTCAGGACCTCAATGTCGGCTAGTGTGGATGACATAGAACACGTCATCCACACTAGCTTCAGAAGGAGTAAAAGATGGCCGAAATAGGAGGTGCAAACCCGGAGAACGGAGACACCAATCCGACCAGTGTGCTCTGCACCGACCGTTAGGTGAGTATTATAAACATCCGGTGACAGGTTCCCTTTAAGGTTTTTTTATATGCCATTTTCCCTTTTGCCACCTTAGGCGCCTGCTTTCTCTTCCTACCCCTTGTCCTACCCCTGACGATTTATCGATTACTCTTCTACGTTTCGTTAGAAAAAAAAAGTGCAACTCATTTTTGAAACTTTGATTTAATAAGTTTCAGAAAAAAAAAATCTTTTTACAATTGTGGTCTTCAGGTTGTATGGAATTAAATCAAATTTGCTTTCAGCGGAATTTAAAAGATGTGTCCAACTAATTGAGCAAAATTAAAAATTTTACTTTTAGGAAACCAGTTCCTGTAGGTGGACATTCCCTTTACCAAATTCTCATTGCTTTGATTTGTTAAAAAAACCTTAAAAGCACAAATAAAGCTAAAAATCCACATAGATTTTTGTGTGCAACAAGTAAATTTCTATGTTTCCATAAATATATATGTGGGTCTTGCACTATAAAATCATTCAAATGATATATT
The DNA here is from genome assembly GCF_048569485.1 of Anomaloglossus baeobatrachus. Taxonomy (NCBI): domain Eukaryota; kingdom Metazoa; phylum Chordata; class Amphibia; order Anura; family Aromobatidae; genus Anomaloglossus; species Anomaloglossus baeobatrachus. Next base: position 38,434,565 of record NC_134359.1, read on the forward strand.
TCAGTGTTGCTATCAGTTGTCTGCATGGTTATACACCTATTTGTGAAGCCCTATATGAAAAAAAATATAGATATTTTTTTATTTTTTTCACCTGTTTTCTCCTTCGTGACTTTTTTTTCAGATAGGACTTTACGGTTTTTTTTACCTATATCCAAAATTAACCTTTTTATACTGTATTTTTTTTAAACACTACATAATAAGAGGTTGTAAATTGGAGAATACCATCAATTTGGATGGCACCTATAGCCATAATTATTGTGGAATGTAACTTCAGATATTAAATAATAATGACACAAGATGTACAGTGTGCAGTGCATAATAACATAACTCAATAAAGGTTTTTTTCTTTTTAGCTTTCTGTGTTTGCACTTGTCTGTTCAGAATGGAGATATTCATTGTTATTATTGTTTATCACTTGGGAAAAGTGGAGAAAAGCTAAAGACCCCCAAGACCCCCAAACACTTCAGAATAAGTCAGCGCAATGATATTGCCAAGATCGGCCAACAGGTTAAAGTGAACCTGTCAGGTCCAATATGCACCCAGAACCACGAGCAGTTCTGGGTGTATATCTCTAATCCCTGCCTAACAGTCCCTGTATCTAATAATATAGATAAAGAGATCTTTAGAAAAAGTATTTCTAAAGAGTCTTTATAATACGCTAATGAGCGCAGGGACTAGTCTCAGGGGCGTTAGTTCCCTTGGCTAGTCGGCCGCCTTAGTATGTTAGCATGCCCACAGGGTCTTTCCTACCCTGTTTTTCCAAAAATAAGCCCTAGCTTGATTTTAAGGGATTTTTGGAAGTAGGATTTAAATATAAGCCCTACTCCAAAAATAAGCCCTGGTTAGTCAGCGGCTCCAGCACTAGGTTATGTCTCGAGACTCTAGGTTATGTCACTAACATCACGGAGACATAACCTAATGGTGGAGGCACTGGAATATGCATAATGTAGCTCCTAAATTGTCCTGCCGCTTCCTCCCACCATGGCAGGGTAAAATCTGCTCACCCGCTCCAGAGTCCTGCCTCCTGAGTGTTACCCCCTGGTTCCCGCATCCTGGCCGCTACTGTACTATGATGTTTGCTTGGTTGCCACTCCCAAATCCTGTCTCCCGAATGCTGCCTACTGAGTCCTGCCTCCCGAATGCTGCATCCTGAGTCCTGCCTCCCGAATGCTGCCTCCTGAGTCCTGCCTCCCGAATGCTGCCTCCTGAGTCCTGCCTCCCGGCCACTATTGCTCTATGGTGTGGGCTTGGCTACTGCTCCAGGGTCCCACCTCCTGCCTCCCAAGTGCCGCCTCCTGGATCCCACCTCCCGGCCAGCCCTGCTTACTCCCACAGAAGCAGCCCCGTGTGATGCCACAACCACTGTTCCCGGGTCCCGCTCCAGACTGACACCTTCTGACCCCCTGCCGGCTCCACAGAGAAGAAGAGAGCCACTGCTACACAAAGTGTTTTCTTGGCTGACCATACACCTTCAATGTAAATTGAAGCATATATGTGTGATTGTTGTTCATGGAAAAAAATTAGCCCTCCCCCAAAAATAAGCCCTAGTCCCTTTTTTGAAAATTAAAATAATATAAGTCCCTGTCTTATTTTTGGAAAAACACGGTAGTAGACATGGTCTTAACTCTTAAGGGCTGTCGGTAGTGTCCATAAAAAGTTTTGTCTGCCAATTAATTTTGGGCCAGTTATCCAGAAATAATGTAATAGTAGGTTGGCAACCCCGATGGATGCCATAGGTGATATTGTGGTATTTTACATTTGACTGCAATCTTACATATATTTTTTGATGAAGTGATTAGTAAATCCTTTTAAAAAATCAAAAACAGTTGCAATGGAAAAAAAAAAAATATTACACTTTTCCCAAAACATAAAAAATCTAAACATTTTGGATATTAACACATTCATAACTCTCCATACAAATAAAATATTATAACATTTGCCCATGCGGTGATTGCTGGGGAAAGGAACTAAATCGAAATGACAGTCACTTGGAATTTAAGGAATTTAGAAAACTGTTTGTACCAAAAAAAATACAAAAAAAACTACAACTTTTTCTGCAAAAAAAGAAGTTCTTACACAGCTGAAATAGATCAACCCCCAAAATAAAAAGTTATTGCTCTCAGAATATGGTGAAACAAACTAATTATTTTTAAGCTTTGTTTATTTTTTAAGTAATATAAACACATAAAAATATAAATTTGGTACAAGAAATTTAACATGTCCTAAAACCAAAATTTGAAAACAAAACCTAAATTTAATAGATGATGCAATTGCTATTTTTTTACGCAGTAAAGATGAATGGAACAAGCCGAGCTGGACTCAATTTCCCATGGGACAATAGTGGCCACCCGGATTGCCCCAATAATATAGATTCGTCCTTGGTAACATATTTGTTCATTAATACCAGGGTTACCTTCTAGAATTCCATTAACAGAAAATCCTCAAATACAAGGAAACATTTATTAGGGGAGAGATATTTCTTGGAGGGCGATAAATCAACTGCATGTAGGAACTAGAAGTCTTGTATTTTATGGACGGCTTTATAGGAGCAGTAAAGTGTAGCTGGAACTGAGAAACGTGTGTTGATTAAGCAGACTCTTTGACATTTAGAACTTGTTGAAGTGGACAACCTTCCGAACCTGCCAAAACCATAATTTACTCCAGCTGAACTGTAAAACCTCCAGAGTCAGTTAGAAAATAGTAGATAGTAGCAATAATAAAAAAGGCAAAACAGCTTTATGTAATTGAGCGAACAGTTGAGCAAATCAAGAAGGGGTCGGTAATGGGCCTTTGCATAATTAAGTGAACAGTTGAACAACATCAGGAAGGGGTCGGTAATGGGCCTTTGCATAATTAAGTGAACAGTTGAACAACATCAGGAAGGGGTCGGTAATGGGCCTTTGCATAATTAAGTGAACAGTTGAACAACATCAGGAAGGGTTCGGTAATGGGCCTTTGCCTATTATTGCCTGGGGCACAGTCAACGCTTAATCTGCGCTTAGTTTATGGGATGCATTTATGATGAACAAGGAGAATTATTCCGATTTTTCAAAGGTTAATCATCATTAAAATGATTATATATTAATGGGCTGGTATTATTCCACATCTCTTTGCCTGATGTACTGTAAAAAATTCCTCATATAATTACATATGTAGTAGATGGAATATAATTTATGTCTTTTCAGCGTATTCTAGCCAGCTGATGAAGTTGCTAATTTTGGCTTTTGAGTACGTACGTGCCCACAATCAGTGTTTGTAGCGTTTTGGATGCAATGTGTTTTCGCTGTATGCAAAATGTTGTGATGTACAGTACAAACACAGTGAATGGGATTTCTAGAAATCCCATATAAACTGTGCGTGTATGGCCCACAGCATAAAATTACATGCGGTGCAGATTTCAATTCTTTGCTGCAGAGTCGCAAGAGTTCTCTGTTGGGAGAACACAGTGACAGACCGCAGCTCCCTGAATTCTGATCATGGGCACAAGCATCTGCGGTCTCCTGTATTCTCCTGCAGAGGAGAATCGTGGCCCCGCAGGTCAGGACCAGTAGCGGGTCTTGATCGTGGGCATATACCCTTAAAGAATACCTGTTAGGGCCAGTGGAGATGACTGTATTTTCAGTCCGAGTGCTACCCTTCAAAAAATTGATTCAATGAGGCAGCGCACGGCTCAATCACAGAGTGCAGGAGTTACCTCCGAGAATCAAATTTCACTGGCCCATTCAAATCTATGGGTCCATGAAAAAAATTGGACCCCACTCAGATGACATCCGAGTGCAGTTCAATTTTCAGGGACTGCCAGAATGGAGAAGGTAGAGAACTTTCTGTCTCCACTACCGAGAAAAATGGGTCCCAAAGTCTGATTAGCATAACAATAGCCAACATGATTTTTTTAACATGAGCATTTAATGGCGATTATAGTAGGATTTCACCTCCTGATTCCAATATAGGAAAATGTTCCAGTCGGCTCAAAAAAGTGGATGGTGCTCGGTTCTATAGTAAGCATCTACAATCCAAAGGAAGAAAAAGACCGGCATCTACTGATTCTTTTACATTTTTTTTTTTAAATTTTAGTGGATTTTACCTTTTTTATGCTTTGCCATCGGATCATTTAACTAAATTAGTGTTCCAGTCAGTATTTGAGCAGATCTATGAGGTCTTTTGTTATGTTAAAAGACAAAATAACAAGATTATACAGGTTCATTCATGTCCAGACATGCTTAATTATTGCATCTTTTGTACATAGAAAACAAGTAGTGAAATGGCGGTGAGTCTACTAGCACAAGTGCTTGTTCTTTTGCTAATCTAAAGTGTTTTGCTGATTCTCCTTTTTTATTAGTTCTATTGGTTGTTATAAATTACTAGAAGGTGGCCCGATTCTAACGCATCGGGTAGTCTAGAATGTGTATGTTTGTTAGCAGATTGAATAATCTATATATATAATTGCCCTCCACCAGCATCAGCCTCTCTCCTTCCAGCCTCCCCCAGCATCAGCCTCCGCCAGCATCAGCCTCTCTCCTTCCAGCCTCCCCCAGCATCAGCCTCCCTCTCCCAGCCTTCCCCAGAATCAGCCTCTCTCCTCCCAGCCTCCGTCCTCCCAGCCTTCCCCAGCATCAGCTTTCCCCTCCCAGCCTCCCTCAGCATCAGCCTTCCCCAGCATCAGCCTCTCTCGTCCCAGCCTCAGCCTCTCTCCTTCCAGCCTCCCCCAGCATCAGCCTCTCTCCTTCCAGCCTCCCTCAGCATCAGCCTCCCCTTCCCAGCCTTCCCGAGGATCAGCCTCTCTCCTCCCAGCCTCCTTCCTCCCAGCCTCCCCCTCCCAGCCTCCCTCAGCATCAGCCTTCCCCTCCCAGTCTCCCCCAGCATCAGCCTCCCCAAGCATCAGCCTCCACCAGCATCAGCCTCTTTCCTTCCAGCCTCCCCCAGCATCAGCCGCCCCAAGCATCAGCCTCCACCAGCATCAGCCTCCCTCGTCCCAGCCTCCCCCAGCATCAGCCTCCCCCTCCCAGCCTCCCCCAGCATCAGCCTCTCTCCTCCCAGCATCAGCCTCTCTCATCCCAGCATCAGCCTCTCTCCTCCCAGCATCAGCCTCTCCTCTCTGTCCCCAGCATCAGCCTCTCTCCTCCCAGCCTTCCCCAGCATCAGCCTCTGTCCTCCCAGCCTCCCCCAGCATCAGCCTCTCTTCTTCCAGCCTCCCCCAGCATCAGCCACTCTCCTTGCAGCCTCCCCCAGCATCAGGCTCCCTCTCCCAGCCTTCCCCAGGATCAGCCTCTCTCCTCCCAGCCTCAGCCTCCGCCAGCATCAGCCTCTCTCCTTCCAACCTTCCCCCAGCATCAGCCTCCCTCTCCCAGCCTTCCCCAGGATCAGCCTCTCTCCTCCCAGCCTCCGTCCTCCCAGCCTTCCCCAGCATCAGCTTTCCCCCTCCCAGCCTCCCTCAGCATCAGCCTTCCCCAGCATCAGCCTCTCTCCTCCCAGCCTCAGCCTCTCTCCTTCCAGCCTCTCCCAGCATCAGCCTCTCTCCTTCCAGCCTCCCTCAGCATCAGCCTCCGTTTCCCAGCCTTCCCCAGGATCAGCCTCTCTCCTCCCAGCCTCCTTCCTCCCAGCCTCCTTTAGCATCAGCCTTCCCCTCCCAGTCTCCCCCAGCATCAGCCTCCCCCTCCCAGCCTTCCCCAAGACCAGCCTCTCTGCTCCCAGCCTCCTCCAGCACGCCGTGCTCCTCTGCCGACACTCACACACCCGATCGCATCCACTCACACACACCCGATCGCATCCACTCACACACACCCGATCGCATCCACTCACACACACCCGATCGCATCCACTCACACACACCCGATCGCATCCACTCACACACACCCGATCGCATCCACTCACACACACAGACACTGACGATATCGCACATACGCGCTCATACTCACAACATCCGGAGATACCACATGCTTCTGGCCATGTGATCCTCCGGCAGGTCCTGAAAGCTCACAGCACAGTATCGCGGCCGAGAAGCAAGCGATATCCCAGGATGTTGTGAGTGTGAGTGAGTGTGATGAGTGAGTGTGATGTGTGTGTGTGTGTGAGTGTGTACTCACCTGTGGCTCCGTGTCAGTTGGGGGAATGCGTGCGGGGTGCGGGGCCAGAGCGAGTGTGCATTGCGTGAGGGGGGCGGGGCCTGCAGAGAGCCGGGGCGAGAGGCCAATCCGTGTGGGGGGGCGGGGCCATGGCGAACCCAGCGGCCAATCAGCTTTGTGTCACCGTAAGGACATGTCACCGTGACACAATGTCACCGTGACACAATTTTGGAGCATGACAGACAGAATAAGGCAATTATATATATAGATTTTAAAATGTCAAGAATGTGTTTAACCCCTTCACTACCCGGCGGTTTTCCATTTTTCATTTTTGTTTTATTCTAAAGGGGGCTTTACACGCAACGATATCGCTAATATGTCTTCGGGGTCACGGAATTCGTGACGCACATCCGGCCTCGTTAGCGACGTCGTTGCATGTGACACTTACCAGCGACCGCTAACGATGTGAAAAGTGCCCAAAATCGTTGGTTGTTGACACGTTCGTTTCCCAAAAATCGTTGCTCATTTGGTACGCATGTACCGCCCCGCGGGCTCGGCCGGCTGCCGAGACTCTCGGATCCATGCTCGTACGGTGGGTGGCTCGAGCTCCTCACGGACCCGGGGGTCACGTCGCTCTGCAAGGGAGTTGGCGCTACATGCAGGGACTTCGGTGGGGAGTTCCACGGCCGGGGCCACGGTGGTTTGTAAGGGATATAAGTTCGTAACGCCACCCATGGGTTGTGGTGAATGGATGGACACCACCGCTGCCGTTGACTAGGCCTCCCGGGGACAGTGTTTCGCAGCTTGGTGTTGACCCCTCCGTGGGTAGGGGAGTGATGGTCCTGGGGGCCCGAGGGAGGTGCTGAGGCAGGGGAGCGAGTGTGTGCTGGGTGCTGGTGCGGTGCGGCGCGGTGCGCGGCCCGAAGGCACTGGTGTACTCACTATGACACAACACACTGGAGTCTCTGGTAAACCAAACGGGATGATGAACGGGGCCCGCAGCCGGCTGCAGCTTCTCCCTTAACAGGTTGGTGGTTTCCGCCTTTCTCCTGCACCTCCTTATGTGAATGTTTTGACTCCTATGCCTAAGCAATGAAATTCTGTTCCCTGGCTTGCTGGGTGTCGGGAGAGCCCTCTTTGCCCGCAGATGCTGGCCCCTTGGGTCTCTATGCCTTGGTGATGGCTTTACCCTAATGGTTGGGCTGTTGTCTTCAGTCAGGTCTTGTGTGGGAAAGGTCCTAAAGTCCAGTCCTCAATCAGTTGATTCGACTCAGCCCTGTGGCTTCTGGGCTTCGTACTGGGTCTGAGTACCCCTCCTGGTGCTCCAGTTTCCAATCGATTCCCCGGTTCAGTACCGGCGGGCCACCGCCCGACCCCGGTCCCTACGGTTCCATTGGCTGTAATCCCAGCGGCCACCACCGTCTGCCTCCTTGCCAGAGGTGACTGGGCTCCAACCCAGCCACCTGAGTAGACTATCGGCAGGCCTGGTCACAGGTCTGCCCTTGAACTTGACTTCTCTCCAACTACTCTCAAGAGATTTACTGCCTTTTCCCGCCTAACGCCCTTGCGACTAATCCCTGGCCTCATTAGCATATCATAAGGGATGTTTAGAAATACTTTTTCTAAAGACCACTTTATCTCTGCTACTAGATACAGGGACGGTTATGCAGGGATTACCAATATGTACCCAGAGCTGCTCGTGATTCTGGGTACATATTGGACCTGACAGGTTCTCTTCAAATACCAGTAAACATAACATTTTTACCTTGTCATTTTATCAATCTGTAATTTGGATTTTTCTAGGACAAGCTGAGAACTTTTTTTAAGAATCATTGCCAGTTTATAATTTTATGAAAAAAAGTGGATCAAAACTTAAAAAGGAAATCAGGCAGCAGCACACATTTCTGGCACATTTTGGCACATTTGCCAGGCTGCACATTTGTCAAGTGTTTTGGACACTTTTTTTGCCTAATCTGCCAATTAGGAATAATTTACTGAGAAAGACCTGTTTTTTTTCAGGAATTGGGCATGGCTTGAGATGTATCACATTGCATCAAAATGTTCATGCAAGAAAGTTGTTCTAAAGTAAACCAAGGTGGAATGAAGTTACATAAAGAAGTCTTAAGGCTACTTTACATGCTGCAACATCGCTAGAGATCTCATTAGCGATGTGAAATTCTAGAGCGCAAGTGCGATCTTTCGAGATCGTACATAGGTCATTTTACGCATGTGCGATCTCGACAGGTCGCACTTGCGATCTAGAATTTCACATCGCTAATGAGATCGCTAGCGATGTCGCAGCATGTAAAGTAGCCTTTAGGCTATGTGCGCACGTGTGCGTAATTCATGCAGTTACGCTGCGCTTTGTAGTGTGACGCCCTGGGCAAGCCAGGGGTCACAGGTCACAACACCACCACACCTCACACTCCAGGTAGGCACATCACAGCTAAACTACAAATCCTTGTTGCCTTCCTCCAGAGGCTGATGATTCACACCAGGGGGTGGGCCAGGCGGTTGGCTTCGCCCACCAAGGAGATCACAGCTCTGGAGGCGGGAAGTACCAGGCAGAGTAGCCCGGGGAGGGCAAGAGTAAACAACAGAGCTTGAGTGAGGAGCTAAGTGAAGGAGTAAACAAGTAGTGAAAGTAGAAAAGTGGTAAAGGAGGAAAGCAAGTGAGGTGACAAGAAGAAAGGAAAGCCTGAAGGGTCCAGCTTTGTGTAGGGCCAGAACAGCAAGGTCAGCGACGGCGGTGACTGTCTGGAGGGGGACCGTTTGGAAGTTCCTGGAAGGACCCCGTTGGCTGTGTGCCCGGTGGTCTGGAGCAGTGTTCCGAAGGACAGTCAGCACCAGGGCAGGGGCCTCTCGGACCCCGGCAAGGCTAGGAGTCGCCAAATTTGCCGAATCCGTCAGTGAAGGGGACGTAGATCCCCCAGCAACCAAGTCCCGATTGAAGGCAACAGCTCAACCTGAAGCAGAGAGACATTGCCACCGCCAAGGCACCAGTTTCTCAGGGCCAGCGCCTGCGGGCAAAGTGTAGAGCTCCTCCGGCCCAGATTGTAGTCGGGGAGCGGGTAACCGGAGGGAATCCACCGCTACCACAAGTCAACCATAGGTGCAAGGAAGAGGGACATCACCGTCACCTACCGGGAGTGCAGGTGCAGCCGTCTGTGGGACCGTCCTACCAGCCGTTTGGTTTACTGTACAAACTGTGTCCGTGTCTCAGGCTGAGTGAGTACCACAGTGCCGCAAGGCACAGCGCTGCCCCCGCGTCCCTGCGCCCACCAGGCCCCGCACCTCACAAACCATCACCGGGCCCCGGGATCACCAACCCCTGCCCACGGAGGGGCAACACAACACCTGGCTGCTCCGCACTACCATCCCCGGGATCCCCGCATTGAGCAGCGGTGGTGAAATCACCACAACGTGGGTGGCGTCACAAACTATAACAATCCCCGCACCCAACAAACCCCTTTCACTCACGGGCGAGGAGTGCCGCTCGAGAAAACCCCCGGGATCCGGCCTACGGCTCGAGCCACCACTGAGCAGCGGCCGCCGGACCCGAGCAGAAGGGGGCGAGCGTAGTGTGCTGACACCCTCCTCCCCGCCCGCGACAACTTGGCGTCACGAACAGGATCTTACCGCTCTGCCGTCTGGTAGAGGTGCGCCTTGTTACCGCCGGAGGTATCCGGCAGAAAAATTGCAGAAGCCGCCATCTTTGGCGCGAAAAGTTCCCGCTCGAGCGTCTTCTCGAGCAGTAGAGGCGCGAAGGCCAAGACCCCGCCCCGAGAGAGGAGGGGCTGGAAAGAGCTAAGGGGGACGCGATGGCGGCTGGCGGCATGTAGTCGCAGCTATAAAAGCAGGGACGCCAGGACCCTGCAAGGATACCGTTCCTGGAAGGAAAAGAGAAAGTCACCATGTGGATGCCGTCCCGAAACACCGTGGCCCCCGCGCCGGGAACCGCAGCGTGGGTGGAAATCCGGACCGCGCAGCTCCACCTAAGGCTGCAGGTCAAGATGCAGCTCCTCTTGGAGGAGTGGGAGACCGACATGGCGGACGTTATAGCCACCGTGCGGAGACGCGAGGAGGAAGCGGAGGAAGGGAGGGTGAGTGACCCACGCCCCTATGTCCCGGAGGGACCGGTCGCTGCGGCTGAGGGACCCGGTCCAAGCCCTCTCCCCCCGTTGCCTCTCTCGCCACCCGTCTCGGGGGCCGTGACCCCGCCACTAGGCCCGCTACCACCGCAACCGGTAGCGATACCCAGCCCGTCCGCCCCAGCGGACCGACCTGTAGCCGGAGCCCGTAGCAAACCGGAGGTGTTGCCATGGAAGGCCCCGAAGATTGTGTCAGAGACAGTCCCCGAGCAGTTTCCCGAGCCGGAGCCGATGACCCGCTCCGAGCCGAAGGCCCAGCTGCGGAAAGCCCCTGTGCCCATCCCCCACACCTCGGCTGAATTGGCGCCGGGTTGTTGCTGCAAGGCAGCGCCCAAGGCCATGACACCGCGGGATACGCCGCCCACCTTCCTGACAGTGGGTAACGTTCTGGATGTCCCGCGGGGCCCGACCCGTGCGCCGGCGCTGGCCGCAGCGCCATATTGGGATAGGGAGCCGACAAAGCTGGGCCTGGAGATCGCGGAGAGGGAGAGAAGGAAAGCCGAGCTGGTGGACCGAGCCATTCGGGAGAAAGAAAATCTTCGGTAAGCGACCTCCGTGTCCGGGGCCCGTTGTATGAAGGGCAGGTGAGGCGGTTTGATGTCCGCCGGGGCTACGGATTTATATATGAACCGGGCCTGGAGGCCGAAGTGTTTGTGGCCCGGCGGGATGTGAATGCCCATCTGCCCGAGGAGCATCCTGGCCGTAACCTCATACCGGGAGACATGGTGCGGTATACCCGGCACTGCGAAGAGAGGGGGTGGTTTGCCCTGGATGTGAAGCTCAGGGGCAGCAACGAGAGCAGGGTGAGCTCTGCACCCCCTCCCTCGGATGAAGCAGCAGAAGGACCGGAGTAGGGCAGCGGATGCCCGCAGCACCGTCCCCGTTGAGACCACCACTGAGTTGTTTGTTTGTTGAAAAGTTGAAAGTTCTGCTGATGATGAAAATGATAATTACCGAACAGTTACCTGATTTGCTTAGTGATTGAACCGGCCGGAGCCGGCACCGTTGTCCCCGTGGGGACCGTTTAAAAATGCATGGGAACTATCCATGGACAAGCCCGTGAACTTGCAGGGCAACCACAGACGTTAGTGGCTTGTAGATATGTTGGTTACCGTTACCGTTTTCTGCAATGCCGCCTCCGAAGAGGCAGGTTGGAGGGAGGGCCCTCAGCAGAGCAGGCTGGGGCCCAGCCACCAAAGGAACCGGTGGCTACCCTCTGGAGGGGAGGACAGATCCCGCTCGGGTACCGTGTGCTGGACTGTGGGTCAAGGGGTGCTGCCTGGGTTTTAGGGGCAGCATCAGGGCCAGGTTGCTTGGGTGGGAGAGAGCGGAAACCGTAACCGTAAACCGTTGCAACGTTTAAGAAATGTGCCTCCCGCTTGGGAAGAGTTATTAAAAATGTATATATGTTGATTTTCCAAATGTTATCTTTTTCAGAAAAATAAAACCGGTGTAGGACGGCAGCCCGCGGACGGTCTGCATTTTGCTAAGGGGGAATGTGACGCCCTGGGCAAGCCAGGGGTCACAGGTCACAACACCACCACACCCCACACTCCAGGTAGGCACATCACAGCTAAACTACAAATCCTTGTTGCCTTCCTCCAGAGGCTGATGATTCACACCAGGGGGTGGGCCAGGCGGTTGGCTCCGCCCACCAAGGAGATCACAGCTCTGGAGGCGGGAAGTACCAGGCAGAGTAGCCCGGGGAGGGCAAGAGTAAACAACAGAGCTTGAGTGAGGAGCTAAGTGAAGGAGTAAACAAGTAGTGAAAGTAGAAAAGTGGTAAAGGAGGAAAGCAAGTGAGGTGACAAGAAGAAAGGAAAGCCTGAAGGGTCCAGCTTTGTGTAGGGCCAGAACAGCAAGGTCAGCGACGGCGGTGACTGTCTGGAGGGGAACCGTTTGGAAGTTCCTGGAAGGACCCCGTTGGCTGTGTGCCCGGTGGTCTGGAGCAGTGTTCCGAAGGACAGTCAGCACCAGGGCAGGGGCCTCTCGGACCCCGGCAAGGCTAGGAGTCGCCAAATTTTCCGAATCCTTCAGTGAAGGGGACGTAGATCCCCCAGCAACCAAGTCCCGATTGAAGGCAACAGCTCAACCTGAAGCAGAGAGACATCGCCACCGCCAAGGCACCAGTTTCTCAGGGCCAGCGCCTGCGGGCAAAGTGTAGAGCTCCTCCGGCCCAGATTGTAGTCGGGGAGCGGGTAACCGGAGGGAATCCACCGCTACCACAAGTCAACCATAGGTGCAAGGAAGAGGGACATCACTGTCACCTACCGGGAGTGCAGGTGCAGCCGTCTGTGGGACCGTCCTACCAGCCGTTTGGTTTACCGTACAAACTGTGTCCGTGTCTCAGGCTGAGTGAGTACCACAGTGCCGCAAGGCACAGCGCTGCCCCCGCGTCCCTGCGCCCACCAGGCCCCGCACCTCACAAACCATCACCGGGCCCCGGGATCACCAACCCCTGCCCACGGAGGGGCAACACAACACCTGGCTGCTCCGCACTACCATCCCCGGGATCCCCGCATTGAGCAGCGGTGGTGAAATCACCACAACCGTGGGTGGCGTCACGAACTATAACAATCCCCGCACCCAACAAACCCCTTTCACTCACGGGCGAGGAGTGCCGCTCGAGAAAACCCCCGGGATCCGGCCTACGGCTCGAGCCACCACTGAGCAGCGGCCGCCGGACCCGAGCAGAAGGGGGCGAGCGTAGTGTGCTGACACCCTCCTCCCCGCCCGCGACAGTAGCGCAGCGTAACTGCATGTGACCTGCGTCCCCTGCACAGTGTATGGAGATTGTGCAGGGGCCGTGCGCACGTGGCGTTTTCGAGCGCAGCGCTTTGGCTTCTGCCGAAGCGCTGCGTTCTAAGAAGTGACATGTCACTTCTTTCCTGTGCTTTGCCAGCAGCTCCTGCTCTGTCTATGGGAGGAGCTGCAGGCAGAGCGCATGGAATCGGCTTTTTTTTTTTCACTACGGACATTTCTGCAGCGATTTAAAGCGCACATGTGCTCTTCAGATCGCTGCAGAAATTTCTGCAGTGACTGTACGCAACGTGCGCACATAGCCTTAGGAAAATTTATCTTTCAGAATATTTTGTGCATATTCTCTGTCTTAATTCGTCTGCCTTACCAGATTTGCCCCATCATGGTTTTTCTGTTGCTTTTGGAATATTTTTAATTAACCGTATATACTCGAGTATAAGCAGAGTTTTAGCCCACTTTTAATGCTGAAAACACCCCCTCTTGGCTTATACTCAAGTGAGGTTCCCACAAAAAAAAATATTCTCACCTGTCCTCTCTTACCACGGTGTCCATTTACCTGTTTCTTGCGGACAGCAGGCACATTGATCCCTCGATGAGCGCGACCGGTACACGCTGCATGGGACTGCCGCTGCCATCATCGCTTTACTGTATTCAACTGTAGTAAAGTGCGTACGGCAGCGGCGGCGATGTGCACCGGCCATGATCACCTAGGGGTCTGTGTGCCAGTGGTTCGTGAGAAGCAGGTAAGAGGACACCGCGGGGACAAAGAACTGGTGAGAAATTTTTTTTTGTGTATCTGAATGGCATAATTGACGTCAAGAAGGGGACCGGAATGAGGACATTACTAAATGATGGGCACATTACTATGGGGAACATTACTACAGGGCACAATATGGGCACATTACTACAGGAAGAGGCATAAGGATGGGGCACATTCTACAGGGCACACGTATGGGCACATTACCATAGGAGACAATATGGCCACATTACTACAGGGGACAATATTGCCACATTACTACAGGGGACAATATGGCCATAATACTACAGGGGACAATATGGCCACATTACTACAGGAGACAAGGATGGGGCACATTACTATAGGGCAGAAGGATGGGGCACATTACTATAGGGCAGAAGGATAGGGCACATTACTATAGGGCAGAAGGATGGGGCACATTACATTTTATTGGTATATATTTTTATTTTCAAAATGTACCAGTTGCTGCTGAATTCCCCACCTTAGGGGTACTTTGCACACTACGACATCGCAGGTGCGATGTCGGTGGGGTCAAATTGAAAGTGACGCACATCCGGCATCGCAGGCGACATCGTAGTATGTAAAGCCTAGATGATACGATTAACGAGCGCAAAAGCGTCGTAATCGTATCGTCGGTGTAGGGTCGGCGTAATCCATAATTACGCTGACACGATGGTCCGATGTTGTTCCTCGCTCCAGCGGCAGCACACATCGCTGTGTGTGAAGCCGCAGGAGCGAAGAACATCTCCTACCGGCGTAGGATATGCGGGAGGGAGAAGGTGGGCAGGATGTTTACATACCGCTCATCTCCGCCCCTCCGCTCCTATTTGCCGCCTGCCGTGTGACGTCGCAGTGACGCCGTACGACCCGCCCCCTTAATAAGGAGGCGGGTCGCCGGCCAGAGCGACGTCCCAGGACAGGTGAGTCCATGTGAAGCTGCCGTAGCGATAATGTTCGCTACGGCAGCTATCACAAGGATATCGCAGCTGCGACGGGGGCGGGGACTATCGCGCTCGGCATCGCAGCATCGGCTTGCGATGTCGCAGCGTGCAAAGTACCCCTTAGGCTTATACTTGAGTCAAAAATTCTTCTCAGTTTTTTTGTGGTAAAACTAGGGGCCTAAGTTTATACTCAGAACGGCTTATACTCGAGAATATATGGTATCTAATTTTTATTATTTAGTAAAATTCATTTATTTTAACCCCTGATTATATTTTATTTATAATGTTACATCATTAGAGTGAAATAGCAGGAAATTTAAGTTAAAAAATAAAAATAATATCGGAAAAAAGAAAATGAGGAAACTTTGGCAGGAGAAGAAAAGTGAAGAGGGGGTGGGGTAAATTACATAAAGGTAAAAGGAGTAGAAGGGAGAGATATAGTTCAGCATTAAAATATAATTTTTACAATAATTTTAGTACAGTTTTTAGCATATTTTTTTTGGGAAAAAGAAAGACAAAAAATATATTCCCGTCATTTTCAACCCAAAAAATGGCAAAAAAAAAATATTATTTTCTGTTCAGCAGAAGTTGCTGCAGATTACAAGCCGCTCTTCATGTTCTCGCAATACACTGTTTTGTATAATCGATAGGAGAGGAAAGTTTTAGGAGGGGATTTAGGAAAATCTGCAGGATACTGTTTCATATCGTGATTTTATGTTCTGTGGATTCTCAAACGGCGACGTTTCACTAAGGGTAATTGCAAAAAAAAAACACAGAGAAGTCTTGCATATGCAAATGTGTAATTAGATGTAAGAGGTAATCAGTAACTATTTAATATGTAAATGACTCCACGTTGTGTTTGTTGTAAACATTGCAGGTCTAAGGACCATTATCTTCAAAAATACATAAATAACATTGATTTTGGAAAATCGCTACCGGGTGTTTCTCAAAATCAAAAATATTCATGAAGCAAATGTCAAAACCACTCCTGGTACCAGGAAAAGCCATCGAGAGCATAAAATAAGCATAATGTGTATTTTAATTTCTGATCTGTCTGGTTTGGATTCTCACATGTAAGGACACCACTGGGGCAGATTGTGCAGCAACCATGGAGTCCTGGGAGAAGAGGACGACTCAAGGTTAGTCCTATTCCATTGAGAACCTATAAAGGGCTTCCCTCTATTTAGACACTAAAAAAATTTCTAATTTCACTTCTCCATTGGAAGGTGAGGTTGATGATGATGATTTTACATCCCCTACCAGGTGACTACCAATTCTCATTTTTGCCTTTCACTTGTGCGGCTAATTAGAATACAACTCATGGTCAATATCTGCCAATATCTGCTAGCAGGTTATCAGCCCTTATCACCTCCAGGTGGGAGGCACCAGATAAACTCTTTAAAGGGGTTGTCCTATCAATAACACATAATCAGGATAGGTGATAATTGTGTGATTGCTGCCTGAATATGCCATGGATAATGAATGGTGTGGTGGTCTACCACTCCATCCATAAAAGTGATTTTGGGACCCCTATACTCTTGATTGATGGAGCTCCAAGTGATGGGATTACCTCAATTATGTATTTATCACTTATCCCATATATAGGTAAAAAATATTGTTTATGGGAAAGCTGCTATACAGGTTGGTAAATATTTTGAAATTTGAAGCCCCCACAAGTGGGCGCATGTGAGCATACTGCATACAGTTTAGTCATAAAATTGTATGATAAGATTGTATGCAAAACATTTCCATGATCCTTCTAGTGGTGAACAAGGGTAATGGTATTATTATTATTATTATTAATAATAATAATAATAATAATAATAATAATGGAAACTAATACATATACATTCATAACATAAAATAGTATTAATAATATAGAATCATAATAATAAAATACTATTACCACTACTACTACTACTACTACTACTACTACTAGTAATAATAATAATAATAATAATACTATTGAAGGAAATAATAATCTAAAATAATACATATAAACTCATAACATAATATAGTATTAATATACAGTACAGACCAAAAGTTTGGACACACCTCCTCATTCAAAGAGTTTTCTTTATTTTCATGACTCTAAAAATTGTAGATTCACATTGAAGGCATCAAAACTATGAATTAAAACATGTGGAATGAAATACTTAAAAAAGTGTGAAAGAACTGAAAATATGTCTTATATTCTAGGTTCTTCAAAGTAGCCACCTTTTGCTTTGGTTACTACTTGGCTCACTCTTGGCATTCTCTTGATGAGCTTCAAGAGGTAGTCACCGGAAATGGTCTTCCAACAGTCTTGAAGGAGTTCCCAGAAATGCTTAGCACTTGTTGGCCCTTTTGCCTTCACTCTGCGGTCCAGCTCACCCCAAACCATCTCGATTGGGTTCAGGTCTGGTGACTGTGGAGACCAGGTCATATGGTGTAGCACCCCATCACTCTCCTTCTTAGTCAAATAGCCCTTACACAGCCTTGAGGTGTGTTTGGGGTCAATGTCCTGTTGAAAAATAAATGATGGTCCAACTAAACGCAAACCGGATGGAATAGCACGCCGCTGCAAGATGCTGTGGTAGCCATCCTGGTTCTGTATGCCTTCAAATTTGAATAAATCCCAAACAGTGTCACCAGCAAAGCACCCCCACACCCTTACACCTCCTCCTCCATGCTTCACGGTGGGAACCAGCCATGTAGAGTCCATCCGTTCACCTTTTCTACAAAGACACGGTGGTTGGATCCAAAGATCTCAAATTTGGACTCATCAGACCAAAGCACAGATTTCCACTGGTCTAATGTCCATTCCTTGTGTTCTTTAGCCCAAACAAGTCTCTTCTGCTTGTTGCCTGTCCTTAGCAGTGGTTTCCTAGCAGCTATTTTACCATGAAGGCCTGCTGCACAAAGTCACCTCTTAATAGTTGTTCTATAGATGAGAAGGTGTGTACAAACTTTTGGTCTGTACTGTAGATTCATAATAATAAAATACTAATATTAATACAATTGAAGGGAATAATAATAATAATAATAATAGAAGATAGTGCATATCAATTAATAATATAAGATAGTATTAATAATGTAAATTCATACTAATAAATATCATAAATAATAATAATGATAATAATAATTAAAGGTAATAACAATAACAATGATAATAATAGAAAATAATACATATAAACTTATAACATAAAATAGTATTAATAATATAGATTCATAATAAAAAATACTATTAACAATAATAATAATAATAATGCAATTAAAGAAAATAATAATAATAGAAAATAACACATACATTAATAATATAAAATAGTATTAATAACATAGATTCATAATAAATACTATAAATAACAATAATAATAATAATAATAATAATAATAATAATAATAATAATAAAATAGATATAAACTTATAACATAAAATAGTATTAATATGTTCATAATAATGAAATACTAATAATAATAGTAATAATAATAGAAGATAGTACATATCAATTAATAATCTAAGATAGTATTAATTATATAAATTCATATTAATAAATATTATAAATTATGATAATACTACTACTACTAATAATAATTGTAAACAAAAATGACAAGAACAATTATTAGTATTATTATTATTATTATTATTGAAGGAAATAACAATACTAATAATTATTATAATAATAGAAAATAATACATATAAACTTATAACATAAAATAGTATAAAATAGTATTAATAATATAGATTCATAATAAAAAATACTATAAATAATAATAATAACAATAATAGTAATACAATGGAAGGAAATAATAATAATAATAGAAAATAACACATAAATTAATATTATAGGAACAATACTTAAAAATTAATACTATAAAATAGTATTAATAATATTAATAATATAGATTGTTAATAATAATAATAATAATAATAATAATAATAATAATAGTTCAATAATACATTTCAATAAAGCTTCTTAATGGTGGCAGAAAGAATTGAAGACTGATTTTTTTTTTTTTAAATCTTCAGATAGGATGTTTTCCAGTGCTAAGGACCGTAAGGTTGGTGTCCCTGAAATGTTTTGCCCATTGCTTTGGGGGTATGTTGGCTGCAGCTCTAGCTTTGCTTTCACCCTTGTCTTGTACCATGAAAAAAAAAATCACTAGTTGGACCAATCTGCATGGTGCCACATTGACCCCAGGGTACCAGATACGGGATAAGAGCATCTTTGCTCTCGCTCATCCTTGTAGAAATGAAGCAGAGGATTCTCTAGAGTTTTCTCTACTAAATCTCAATAGAATCACAATAAGGACAATGTAATTTCTGTGCTGTTTTCCTTCCCATCAATATCATTCAGCTGAAATAACCTCATTCAATGTCCTGATTGTCTTACAGAGCCGCAATGCAATAGAAAAACTAGGACTCTGGTCATTCGGAAATGTCTCCCAACCTTAACGCTTTGAGCTTGAGTTGCCTCGTAGGCCTGAGGGGGAAACAGTCATCATTACAGTCCTAAGACATATCTGCAGACAGGTTATCAGGGAAGCAAATGGACGCTGCATCTCAGGAGGGGCAGGTAAGACCCTATAAGCATCCGCTCTCTTCATTAGATTTCTAATTACCATTGAGCTCATATATATTTATATCTGTGGATAGGATGCAGAGGCGCGCGCTGGACCGCAGCATGGTGGCCACATTGACTCTGTCGTGATGACACCCCATGTCTACAGCTCAGATGATTGATGTTAATGAGTTACATTTTTGAAGGAAGTGTCTCCTCAAATATATTCGTCAGAAAAAGAAATCTGGAAAATGATGACATTGTTAGCGGGATTTACATGTAGAATGTCTGCGTAGAAATGAACGTTTCGTCAAATCCAAATTAAACTTTAAAGTGTATACATGTATATATAATGGTATGTACAGTATGTATATAAACTACAGGGGGCAGAGCAGAAATAGGCAAATCTGCTGTGATTATTGATTAGACAGAGTATCGGGTACAATAATGCTTTATTATTGTTATTATTATTATTATGCAGATCATCTGTAATTAGAACAATGGTTGTATTCAGTGAAGACTTTCCCATTACTGAGATAAGAGATGGCGGTTGGTGCTGATGAGATTCTATATAGGTAGAAGAGGGGGCAGAGCTTTGTCTCTAGCTCCTCCATCTGCCTCTAACTCTTTCCACTGCCGCTAACTCCTCCCTCTGCCTCTAGCCCCTCCCTCTGCCTCTAGCTCCTCCCTCTGCCTCTAGCTCCTCTCTCTGCCACTAACTCTTCCCTCTGCCTCTAGCTCCTTCCTCTGCCTCTAGCTCCTTTCTCTGCTCTAACTCTTCCCTCTGCCTCTAGCTCCTTCCTCTGCCTCTAGCTCCTTTCTCTGCTCTAACTCTTCCTTCTGCCTCTAGCTCTTACCTGTGCCTCTATCTCCTCCCTCTGCCTCTAGCTCATCCCTATGCCTCTAACTCTTTCCTCTGCCTCTAGCTCTTCCCTCTGCTCTAAGTCTTTCCTCTGCCTCTAGCTCCTCCCTCTGCTTCTAACTCCTTCCTCTGCCTCTAGTTCCTCCCTCTGCCTTTAACTCTTCCCTCTGCCTCTAGCTCTTTGCTCTGCCTCTAGGTCTTCCCTCTGCCTCTAGCTTCTCACTTTGCCTCTAGCACCTCCCTCTGCCTCTAACTCTTCCCTCTGCATCTAGCTCCTCCCTCTGCATCTAGCACCTCCCTCTGCCTCTAGCACCTCCCTCTGCCTCTAACACTTCCCTCTGCATCTAGCTCCTCCCTCTGCCTCTAACTGTTCCTTCTGCCTCTAGCTCCTCACTCTGCCTCTAGATCCTCACTCTGCCGCCAACTCTTCCTTCTGCCTCTAGATTTTCCCTCTGCCTTTAGCTCCTCCCTCTGCCTCTAGCTCCTCCCTCTGCATCTAGCTGCTTCCTCTGCCTCTAGTGCCTCCCTCTGCCTCTAACTCTTCCCTCTGCCTCTAGCTCCTCTCTTTGCATCTGTACCCAAAGGGGAGGATGTAAAAGAGTATAAAGATATTACAGCTTGGGATTACTGCTGATTCTTTATGTGAGGTCCCATGTAATGTGTGTATACTTTCTTACTTCCTCCTCTGAGATGTGGTATCATCAGACCATGGCCCTGTACGGTCAGACACAGCCATTACACAGTACACAGCAGGGACACATATACGATTATCTCAGCACAGGAACATTATTTTAAATCACATCCAATTGTGGAAATTATTATCATTCCAAGATCTATTGATTAAAATCAACTTTAAAAAAAATAAAAATGTTTGTGGTAAAATCCCTTTAATTCGGTAAAGTAAAACCTCTCCAGAAGATCACTTTATTCAAAGCATATTTTTGTGATACATTTTCAGCTTCCTCATAAGCCATACTGTCTGGGTCATTGTTTTAACCGCTCTGAAAGAACGTTTTCAATGCGATTTTGGGTTTCGTTGCATTTCCATATATTTTTGCTATAAAAGTTGCATTTTTTTACATTGCATCCACTGGGTGGAGTGCTTTAATTTTGTCTGTTCCTTTACAGATTCTTCCATTAAAGATGATTGTTTGCCTTCTCTTCTGGGGAAATACAATTTAAATGTCATTTGGATACAAGAGATCTGAGTTATGTTCTTTGTACTAATGAAAGTTGGGGCAGTTTGTTTATAGAGAAGATAAAAGTCATTGTAACTTGATTACAAATCCAGCTTTACATTACGTCCTGCGGCACGAAAGATGAAAACTGAGATGTGATTCTGACTTCTACAAACTCTTCCCTTAATCTAAATTTTTTGTTCTTAACTTTAACAGATTATCTCAAGGGTATAACCCTCCCCTCCCCCGAAGATCAGATTATCACTGAGAAATAGTGGCCACTGCAGGGGAAACGTGGTATTACATAGGGCTTGTTAAAATGATTGGAGTCCACTGCATGATTTATTTAACTAAAAAAAGTCAGTTTTCACAATTCTATTAATTAATATTCTGCATCAGATGATCAGTACATTTTTTTCCTTCCTAAATAAATATATCACTTTCTCTGTAGATTTGCTGTCTCCTAATATGCATCTATCTGAGACAGCAGACGACAGTTGGTGCTCATACAATTTGATGGAGAACTGTAAGGGGCACTTTGCACGCTGCGACATCGCAGGCTGATGCTGCGATGCCAAGCGCGATAGTGCCCGCCCCCGTCGCAACTGCGATATCCTTGTGATAGCTGCCGTAGCGAACATTATCGCTACGGCAGCTTCACATGGACTCACCTGTCCTGTGACTGTCGCTCTGGCCGGCGACCCGCCTCCTTATTAAGGGGGCGGGTCGTGCGGCGTCACTGCGACGTCACACGGCAGGCGGCCAATAGGAGCGGAGGGGCGGAGATGAGCGGGATGTAAACATCCCGCCCACCTCCTTCCTTCCGCATATCCTACGGAAGCCGCAGTGACGCCGGTAGGAGATGTTCCTCGCTCCTGTGGCTTCACACACAGCGATGTGTGCTGCCGCAGGAGCGAGGAACAACATCGGACTGTTGCGTCAGCGTAATCATGGATTACGCCGACGCTGCACCGATGATACAATTATGACGCTTTTGCGCTCGTTAATCGTATCATCGAGCCTTTACACACTACGATGTCGCATGCGATGCCGGAAGTGCGTCATTTTCAATTTGACCTCACCGACATCGTACCTGCGATGTCGCAGCGTGCAAAGTGCCCCTAAGGCTTTGTGCACATGTTGTGTTTCTTTATGCATTTTTTGGTGTAGTTTGTTGTCCAAATCTGAATGTCTATCCTTATGCCAGAAAAGTGTCACGCTAGGTATCGGGAACTACTAAGCGAGCGGTAAAGGTAGGGAAAGGGGGAGATGGTGACCCCTGACCAAACCTACCACTGGTCTCTGGGGTCCCTCACCACCCTAGATAGTTTCCGCACCTGTGCGCCGAGCCGGATACCTGACCCTAGGATGACCCTAGAGCTGGACCCTAAATAAGGAACGGGTGGAATGAGCTCCTTGATAACCCCACTAAACGCTAAAGGAAGACACAAGCAGGACACTCGAGGGAAAATGCATGAACTACTTACTTATCCACATATGACTCAGGCAGAAGTTCATCAAAGCATCAGCTGTACCGCCCCTGGGCGAGCAGCCGGGTCGCTGCTGCCGCTCGGATCCGGATCTGCAGTGGCTCGAGGGATCTCCGGACCCGGGAGTCGCGTGGCCACTCGAATAAAAGGATAGGGGGGGATATATACAAGGGGATTTTGGAAAGTTCGTGACGCCATGCACGGTGCGTGGTAATGTGAGGGACCACCGCTGCCATTGGGGAGCCCGATGACGATGATGCGGCAGCCTAATGTTTACCCCCTCCGTGGGTAGGGAGTTTGTGTCCCGGGGCCAGTAGGTGAAGGACGGTGTTGGGGTGCCGTTGGGGGATAGGGGAAGGGGGTTTCCAATGTACTCAGTCTCAGAATAACCACACCGACAGCTTGTAAACCAAAGTTCTGAGCACCACCGTAGTCGGCGGGGAGCACGCCTGGGTCCGTGCCCTCGGTGTTGTTGTTAGTCTGTGGCCCTATCCCTGGCACCTTACTCTTGATTGGACCCGTTGGTATGAAACTCTCCAGGTCCCGCTCACCCGTATGGCTAACGGAGTGAGCTTGCTCTCAGGGTTCATGTGTAGGATTTCTTTGGACTGTAGTGGGAAAGTCCAATCCCATCGATGCGCTAGTAGCCCGATTTTGGAGCGGGTTGGGGATGACACTTGAAGTCTTCACCCCCGTCGGGTAAATTACCGGAACGCGTGAAGATACTTTCCAGCCTGGGGTCCACATACTCCATCGTGCCCTGGCCCCTGCCCGGTGATAGCTTAAGGCAGCCGGCTGCCCCCCTCGGCAGTTTGTGCCCCTTGACACTGTCCCCTGCGACCGGGTTCCAGCTCCTACCAGGCCCAGACCAACATCTGCCAGCTAGTACTCAGGTTGAAAAACTGTGGTAAAGAAGCGCACATAGGGTTTTACCCGATATAGGGTTAACGCAGGGAATGAGACAGGTACTCACCTGCTGCAGTTGTGACAGGCACAACTTCTTGAAAGCACAATGTAAATAGAGTGGTAATTTATGAAAAATGGTTTAAAGAAAACGGGTTAAATGCTGTGCTAAAAACCACAAATCCAGGACATATGATGAATTCCTTTTACTTTATTTTCACAGGTCTGTGAAAATAAAGAAAAAGGAATTCATCATATGTCCTGGATTTGTGATTTTTAGCGCAGCATTTAACCCGTTTTCTTGAAACCATTTTTCATAAATTACCTAGTACTTAGGAGCTCTCCTCTGTTGCCTCTCCTCTTGAGAACCACCTCACCTCCTCACTCCTTCTCTCTCGACTCTCAACTGTCACTGTCCTCACTTTCTACTCACCAACCCCCCAAGTGGGCGTCCCTATTCCCTTCAGGCCTCCCCAATTGTGTGTCTGGTAGGTTCAAGTGGGAAGTGTTCATAGGATTTTGATTGGACTAGTTGTTAACAACACCAGAGGACTGGGATCCGTTAACCAAGAAGGGTTGATACTGTGCGGGAGGGCAGATTACGTAATACCCTGTGACGACCTGGTAGGCTAGGGCGTCACACAGCAACAATACTACAGATGAGTACAAGCCATCTGCTTGCAACCAGGGCTAGAATGAACTGAATAATATCACCAGCACCAGTCCAGGGAAGATAGGAGTATTTAAGCACAAGGGGAACACTGATCAGTAGCTGGACAGAAGTTTAGCTCCCCTGGGTCCTAAAGGGGAATAGATGAAAATCCAGCAGGAAAGCTACCTATACCAATTTATACCGATTGCAGAACTTCACTGAGAATTCCAAGCACAGCACTCGGGTATGTTGGGAAAAGCGCAGATCCGGACTTTTCCAGTCCGAGTTCGCCCTTCACTACTCATCACAATTCCTAACATTGCACATATGTGATGGAATCCGTTCCTTCCTGGCCTTTGTGTATTGATATGTGGGTCCTTTTCTGTCTTTTGTTATAAACATTGATGCATTTTCCCTCTTGGGATCAATTAAAATCATTCTTGTCTTAACAGAACAGAACATATTTTGCACATGGACAAGTCATATCCAGTAAACATATAATATTCTGTCCCTAAGAATAACCTTTGTGTGTTCTTTCTCCACCATCGTGGTGTTAGCTATGAATCAGCTGCAATATTTAGTGATAAATAAAGCTGTATTCTCGATGTGTAACAGGACCAGCTGGATCCATGCAGGTACAATGTGTATCACACCAAGATTAATCTGCCTAAGCTCATGAAAAAGCTATATTGGAAATCACTTGTTTTGCATGCACATCCAGGCAAGGGAAATTTGCCTCCACTTAGAAAGCTTTCAGCAGCTGGCCAATTGAATTACCATTGGGTTTTATTTGCAACTATTGTGTGCCTAAGGGAGGTAACTAATACAATAAACCTAAGGACATGCAGGTTTTCTGGTAAAACTGGGAACAAGATATTATTTGATGCCTGAACATTACCCAACTTAGTGGGTTTTATTTGAAAATTAAAATTGAAACATTTTATGGGATTTGTTATACTATAAAGCTTTTACGGATAAAATAGAAAACAAGTGTGCTCTCGGAGGCTTGTAGGATCAGAAGTTCACAGTGTATTGTGGTCTATGGATGGCACTTGAGTGTCTGCTGGTTATTCACCGTGAGTTGGAGCTTATTTAATTCCATACAATACTGAAGGGGTTAAGCTTCCTTTCTATCCTGCAGTGATCTAACAGGTAGTTGTAACCTCAGCTGCAGCCACTCCCTTCTGCTATAAATTGTTGCACAGCTTCTAGCTTCCCAGTTGCAGAAGAAAGTTCACAGAGCAGATTACATGGGATAACAAACTCTTTACTTCTGGAACACGAGATAAAAATATGCAGTCATACAGCATTACATTAGGAAGAGAAAAATGAAACCAGAAAAAAACAAAAGACAAAAAACAAAAAACAGTACAGTGAGTAAGGAAACAACATCGCCATCTACTGTTAGATCAGCATAAAGTCCTCCTTCACACAAACAAAGAAGTCATTCAACTGTTTGTATATACCAACATAAATATTCGCTCCTCAGTCTTCCCTATGCCAGCTATAGCTCATATCTATACTGCAAAGGAGCATGTCTCTGGAGAAGCTGAGGTGTCGCTTCTGTTGCAGCTGAGAAGTTTCTGCTGGAGAAGTTGTGGACTGTTATTTGTTGTGTCTTTCTCTTTCCTCATCTGTTAGTCTTACCTTCCTTGTCTTGTCTTATTGCAGTGGCAAGACTAGCATCTTGCTGTCCTTCATTAGTCAGTATGAGTTCAGGGCCAGCGACGGCCTAGGCACGTGACAGCGCAAGGAGGAAGGACACATCTAAGGACGTTAGAGAGTGCATGGATCAGCCTCATATGAGTGTTATTGAAAAACGTAGAACAGTGAAATTGGATCTTAACAATGGTGAGAAGCAAAGACTTCTGGGGACATATATGTAAACAAAGAGAATAGAAGTCATTCATTTTGCCAAAGTATCTCCATACCTCATAGCCACAAATTCAATGAAGTAGTCATAAGCGGAGGAATTCCCTTGTTGACGTCAGTAAGCCCAGAGGACGCTGGGAGGAGAGCCGTCCATACTGCGCATGCGCAATCCCGCAACCAGGAAGTGCGATCACGAATACCATGTTGAGTACTGGCAACAGTGAGGGCAAGTAGATATAGGTGAATCTCCAACCAATGACATCAAATATCATACATAAAGATGGTAACTTGAATGTGGCATAGTGAGCATACAGTATAGTACATATTAGTACTAACAAAAGTAGCCCAGATATATTAACGCCAAAAACTATCAATAATATGCTGTGCTTGACTATGCACAAGTGTGCAGTCACAGTAATAACAAGAGATACATACATTGGGTCTGATATGTCACATCAGAGTATAAAGTACAGACATCAGCGTTAGCCATATTATAATACACAGGATTCGCTGCATTGGTAATCCAGAGTAGTTTTTGTAGTGAGATCCATTTTCCTTATTCATATCTGTATATTCAATGTTGTGAGTCCTGACACAGTAGCTTGAGAACAGGTAATATGGAAAAATCCGGCTGGGATATTAGACAAGAACAAAGTGGACTGTGAAAAAGGAAAAGACACATAAAAGTGAAGTTAAAAATAGGCATAAAAAATATTAAAAAGACTCAGAAAAAGCATGAACAGCACATGGAACCTGCAACCAGCCAGGCACCAAAATACTATCAAAAACCGCAGAGGAGGAGACATATTGGTTTATAGGAATGACGCAAAAGTTTGTCTTTCGTTCAATCCGTTGGGTATCACGGTCTCAAGGAGGAAAATCCACCGACACTCTGCCCTTGCCAACATCTTATGTATATCCCCACCTCTCAGTCCAAGGTGTATCTGGTCGATCCCCCTTACCTTAAAACCTGAGGGGTCCGATCGATGATGCAGCCTGAAGTGGCGGGGAATAGTCTTAAGAGTGTCGGAATCCTCCAGTTTGACCTGTTTTGCAGCCATGATGTCTCTTATATGTTCCCTCGTCCGGACTCTAAGTTCCCGGCTAGTCAGCCCGACATATATTAAATTGCATTCACACGTGGCGTAATAAATCACGCCCGTGCTATTGCAAGAAATATAATGTCGTATATCAAATGTCTTAGAGCCATTAGAGGACATAAAAGATGTTGCCCGGATAATATTACCATGGCGACACGCCATGCATGATCCACAGGGGAACGACCCAACTAAGGGTCGCCCAGTAGGAAAAGGTAATTTATTATGTCTTAAATGATGACTGTGGACCAGCATATCGCGTAAACTACGGCCTCGCCGGGCCGTCATGAGAGGACGTTCGGGCAGAGTGTCTTTAAACACGGGCTCTGTTCGTAAAACAGGCCAGTGTTTAGTGAGGATACCTCTGATGTGTTCCCACTGACGGTTGAACGATGACACAAAGCGGATCTTGGGTTCCGTACAGTGTGTTTTGTTGGGATTGAATCTCAACAGGAGCTGATCTCGGGGAGCTGACCTCGCACGTTTGTATGCCTTTTTTATAGATCTCGCACTATAGCCTCTCTCCTTAAACCTATCACGCATCTCATTGGCTCGATCCTCAAATACCCCCGTATCGGAACAAATCCGCTTAAGACGGATAAATTGTCCCGTGGGGATGGCATTGATAGTAAATTTCGGATGGCCAGAGGATGCGTGGAGAAGGGCATTAACGGAGGAAGGCTTGCGATAGATGTCAGTGGACAGAAAACGCTGGTCAGTAATGGATACATTAATATCCAAGAATTCCACCTTATTGGAGTCAGCATGAAAAGTAAGATAGATGTTAAAAGAGTTGGAGTTCAAGTGACGCACAAAGCCCTCAAGCTCCGAGGTGGTCCCCCCCCAGATGACAAAGATGTCATCAATGTAGCGGAGCCAGCACTGCACATGGGAGCTGGCCGGCACGCCACCGCCGAAAACCTCCCTTTCCCAGTAACCCAGGAAGAGGTTTGCGTACGATGGCGCGCAAGCTGCCCCCATCGCAGTGCCGCGCCGCTGGAGGTAGAACCGTTCCCCGAAGGTGAAGGCATTGTGCGTCAGTATGAACTCCAATAACTCCAAAATCAGCTGTTGTAGGGTGGGTGCCCAGTTGCTCATACTCAAGAAATACTCAACCGCCTGCAAACCATGTTCATGACGGATATTGGTATATAATGTCTCAACGTCCAAGGTCACCAGTGATACGCCCACGTCCGCCGTCAGGCCATTAAGCCTCCTAAGGACGTCTGAAGTGTCTCTGACATGGGAGGGCAGCGTCTCAACCAAAGGTTGGAGATAGAAATCTATAAACTTGCAAACTGCATCGCATAGCCCTCCAATGCCAGAGACAATTGGACGTCCAGGGGGAACCCGAGGGTTCTTGTGTATTTTTGGTAATAGGTAGAACGTGGGCGTCACCGGCAGCCTTGGAAGGAGACTATCATAGATCTTTTTTGTAATGGTGCCTGCGGTAAGAGCATTCTCGAGTATGAGAGTCAACTGGGTTACATAGGTGTTAGTCGGATTTGAAGGGAGCATCTGGTAAAAATCAGCATTCTTCAATTGCCTATACACCTCGCGCTCATACATGGTGGTAGGCCAGATCACCACGTTACCCCCCTTATCCGCTGGTTTAATCACAACCCCATCTAACTTCTTCAATTCCCCAAGAGCCCGCTGATGTTTTACTGAGAGATTATTAGATACGTTGCTCTTGGAGAGGGATTTAAGATCTCCCATGACAAGGTCATGAAAGATCTGAACCTGGGGGCATAGCGAAAGCGGGGGGAACGTGGTGGAGCGCGGGTGCAAATGTATAGGGAAGATACCAGATAACTCACCAGATGCCTGGCCCTCCAATTCCTCAAGTGTACGCACTGCCTCCTCTTCAGCCTCAGTGATGGGCAGGCCTGGACCAGACTTTTTGGAATGCAGCTTGTGGAGGGTCAATTTTCTGAGGAACAGGTTCAAGTCCTTTGCAACTGTAAAAAGGTCAAAGTTACAGTCAGGTACAAACGTTAACCCCAATTTCAGCACTTCAACCTGGTCATCAGAAAGTATAATTTGAGACAAATTAATCACCTCCAGTTCGCTACTATTGCCTTTTTTGGCAATTGCACCCGAAGAGGACTTAGGGGGGCCAGAAGGTGCCTTGCTGGATCGATTTTTCCCCATAAACCCTCTGGTCACAGGTCTCGATGAGGCTTGCGTTGTCGAGTTCTCATCCTCCACTGAAGAAATCGAGGAGGCAGATACAGAGGCTGCCAAACCAACAAAATGCCTTCTACGGCGCACATTACCCTTCCAGCGATATACTTGTTGAGTCTTATAATCAGTGACATCCCGTTGATATTTTTTAGTTTTGTTTGAGACCAGCTCCTTTTCCCATTTGGCAAATTCTTTATCCATTGTTTCACCTTCCCCTTCCCCCCTTGTTGTCCACGGTCCCCTGAAGAAGTCACCACACGAAACACGTGTTGGGACTATCCCCTGGTGTGCCTGCCTTCCTTACTACTTTGGTAAGCTCTATACTGGGTGTTGGTTTTGTGCTGTGTGGTTATGTTTCAAGTGTAGCTGGTATATTGATCTGTTCAGCTGCTGACCTTCCTGGCTGCACTGTTTTGTTTTAGTAACCCCTTCATAGCACTAACCACGCCAGTGAGCTACAATCGATTAAATTGATGTGATTTTGTATGCAGCCACACCTGGGGAATCAATCACCCTCCATGTCTTTGTAACCTTCTGTATACTGACTTTATATCCTGTGAGACTGTGACCGGGGTTATATATGACGGCCGGTATGTCTCGCCCAGGTTGTGCTCACTCCATGATAGAAAGTAAATCCACTATAGGGTTAATGCTGTTTCCCTACAGGCTTAAGGAAGGGTTAAAAGGAAACAGGAACGAGGGCAGGTGTGCCGGGTGTGGGGGAAGTGACCAGAACTTCCTGAGCCCTCTGCTGGAGAGGCACATGTATTTTGTTATGGACTTTTTGTTTGGACATTAAAACCGTGTGCTGTGAACCTTGATGCCTGGATCCCGTGTCTTCTGCTGCGCAGCCGACCGCGCTACCTCACATATGGTGGAGAATGCGGGCATGACAGCCGGTGAGGTGTAGCATCCATCCCTGGTGACCCAGCTGCGCATGTCCTGGATTCGAGCGGCTATACTACAGCCCAAACCCGGCGACGCCATGGAGGACATACTAAAGCATTTGGCTCAGGCTAATGCACAGCAGCAACAGGCTAATGCACAGCAGCTACAAACCAATGCACACCTGCTCCAATCCTTGCGAGTGCAGGAAAAAAAACTCCAAGAACAGTTGGATCAGGCCAATGCACGTCAGCAGCAATCCTTGCAAGTGCAGGTCAAAATGCACCAAGAACAGATGGAGCAGGCCAATGCACGTCAGCAGCAATCCTTGCAAGTGCAGGACAAAAGGCACCAAGAACAGATGGAGCAGGCCAATGCACGTCAGCAGCAAGCCTTACAATTGCAGGAAAAAAGGCACCAAGAACAGATGGTTCTCCTGGCCAAGTCGATCCGTGCCGGACCGGCAGCAACAACCCCGGGACCGGGTGACGACGGCAGCGTCCGGAAAGCGGTGAGACAAGCGTTGCAAAAGATGACCCCGGGTGATGATGTGGAAGCGTTCCTGGCGGTGTTTGAGCGGGTGGCCGAGCGGGAAAAGCTGCCGACCCCGCAGTGGGCTGAGGTATTGTCGCCCTATCTGACGGGGGAACCCCAAAAAGCGTACCTGGACCTCGGTACCGAGGACGCCATTGACTATGTGACCCTGAAAGCCGAAATACTGGCTCGGTTGGGGGTGAATACCTATGTACGGGCTCAGCGGGTAAATCAGTGGTTCTATGAGGAAGCCAAACCCGTACGCTCCCAGGCCTATGACTTATTACATCTTGTAAAAAAGTGGTTGCAGCCTGACACTCTGAGCCCGGCGCAAATGGTGGAAAGGGTAGTAGTGGATCGTTTTGTGCGCACTTTACCCGTCACCGTTCAACGGTGGGTAGGACAGGGTGACCCGAGTACCCTGGACCAATTAGTGTCCCTGGTAGAGCGGCATGTGGCTACGCAGGACTTGATACGGGACACTGAGACTTTGCGTACCGCCCGTCGGTCCGGCCCCTCCAAGCCTAGGGCCAAGGACCCACCGCTGACAACGGTACAGGAGTCCCCTACCGTCCCGTCTGAGGCCGCGGCCGCCATTCCTGAGGTCCGGAAGGTTCTGTACCCTAAACGACAACCCGTCAAGGGGGTTTCCGTCCCCATTAGATGTTGGCGGTGCCAGCGGGTGGGACATATGGAAGCCCAGTGTCCACTCACCACGGAGCCCATGGATTGTGGGGTTACCCGGCGGGGTTCAATGTATGCTCAGGTGGTGTGTACCGCTGACCTGGTCTCCCCAGAGACAGAGCCCCACTTGTGCCAAATACAGGTGAATGGATGTCCGGTTACAGGATTGTTGGATTCCGGAAGCTTAGTGACCCTTGTGCGATCCACCTTGAGAGCTAAAGTAAAGGCCACAGGACGCACTGTGGGGGTGGTTTGCATACATGGGGACCGCCACGACTATCCCACGGGGATTGTCACCATCACAGCACCTTGCGGTCAGGTGCAACATGAGGTGGGACTTCTTAACACTCTTCCTTATGACGTGATCCTAGGAAGGGATCTGCCCTATTTTTGGACTTTATGGAGGGGACCCCCTAAGTCCCCTCAGATATTGGTCGGTCCGGGACCTGAGCCCTACAATCCTGAATCCGGGACACCTGCCGTAGGGGTCACGATGATAGGGACAGAGTGTGAACCCGATAGGTCACCCCTAGAGGTATTGGCAGGAGAGGCTGAGACGGTCGAGCCCATCCCGGAGTTGGAGGCGTCCCCGGATACGTTTGGGACAGCCCAACTCCAGGACCCTACGTTAATACATGCCCGGAGTCGGGTGACAGTAGTTGACGGGGTGGCACAGCTGCCCAGTGCCCAGGTAAGGTACCCCCATTTCGCTCTTAAGCAGGATTTACTCTACCGGGTAGATGAAATACGGGGCGTAGGGGTAGAACAGTTGGTGGTGCCCCAGCCGCATCGCCGGCGGGTCCTCGACTTGGCTCATAAACACCTGATGAGTGGCCACCTAGGGGTCAAGAAAACGCAGGAGCGAATATTGCAAAGGTTCTATTGGCCCGGGGTCTTTGGGGAGGTAAAACGGTTCTGCGAAACCTGCCCGGAGTGTCAGCTTACTGCACCCCTGACCCATTTTCGCAGTCCGTTGGTACCGTTACCCATTATAGAAGTCCCTTTTGAACGGATAGGGATGGATCTGGTGGGGCCCCTCGTAAAGTCCGCTCGAGGGCACCAACACATCCTAGTGATCGTTGACTATGCCACCCGGTATCCCGAGGCGATACCTCTCAGACATACTGCAGCAAAGCTTATAGCTCGGGAGTTGTTTGCTGTATTCTGCCGGGTGGGATTGCCCAAGGAGATCCTTACGGATCAGGGGACCCCATTCATGTCTAAAGTGACCAAAGAGCTATGCCGGCTACTCCAGATCAAGCAGTTGCGTACGTCTGTGTATCATCCGCAAACGGACGGTTTAGTCGAGCGTTTCAATAAAACCCTGAAAACCATGCTAAGAAGGGTGATTTCAAAAGACGGGAAAGACTGGGATATGATGCTTCCCTATTTGATGTTTGCCATACGAGAGGTGCCACAGGCATCCACGGGGTTTTCGCCTTTTGAATTGTTATACGGGCGACATCCCCGGGGATTGTTGGACCTGGCAAAGGAAACATGGGAACAAGAGCCCACCCCCCATAAAAGTGTGATTGAACACATTTTGGGTATGCAGAACCGCATAAGCGCGGTCATGCCAATTGTGAAGGAGCACTTACAGGAGGCTCAGGCCGCGCAAAGCGGCCGCTACAATAGACAAGCCACCGTGCGGACCTTTAAACCCGGGGATCGGGTGTTGGTATTGATCCCCACGGCGGAGAGCAAATTCCTGGCTCAGTGGCAAGGCCCCTACGAGATAAAGGAAAGAGTAGGGGTGGTTAACTATAAAGTATTGCAGCCCGGTAGGCGGAAACCTGAACAAATATACCATGTCAACCTATTAAAACCTTGGCAGGAACGGGAAAGCCTGATGGCTGTTTTTTCCCCACCTCCCTCCTCTTCGGGTCGTTCACATCCGGCTCCAGCGACCTCCGGAGAGGACGAACCGGAAGTAAGGATTGGAGAAGCCCTCACCAAGCAACAGAGGCGAGAGGCCAGACGGTTGGTTCAGCAGAACCCCGATGTCTTCTCCGAGCTGCCCGGTAGGACCAGTCTGATACGACATGATATTGTCACCGAGCCCCACCTGAAGGTACGCCTGAAGTCATACCGGGTACCGGAGGCTCGACAACAAGCCATATCGGAGGAAGTAAAGACAATGTTACGCCTGGGGGTCATCGAAAAATCCCGGAGTGAATGGGCTAGTCCGATTGTCCTAATACCAAAACCCGATGGCTCCTTAAGGTTCTGCAATGACTTTAGGAGATTGAACGAAATATCCAAGTTCGATCTCTACCCCATGCCCCGGGTGGATGAGCTGATTGATAGGCTGGGACAGGCGCGATATTTTACCACGCTCGACCTGACCAAAGGGTACTGGCAGGTGCCACTAACGGAGTCCGCCAAGGAGAAAACCGCTTTTGTTACGCCGGAGGGTATCTTCCACTATGTTGTCTTGCCTTTTGGGTTACATGGCGCTCCGGCCACGTTCCAGAGGTTGATGGACTTAGTGCTGGAACCCCACCAGGCGTATGCATCAGCGTACCTGGATGACATCATTATTTACAGCTCCGATTGGCAGACCCACTTGGAACAGGTACAAGCGGTGGTGGACGCGCTTCGATCAGCCGGATTGACAGCCAATCCCAAGAAATGTGCATTGGGACTCACGGAAGCCCGCTACTTGGGCTACGTGATAGGCCAAGGAGTGATTAAGCCCCAAATTAACAAGGTTGAGGCGATCCAGAAGTGGCCTAGACCCCTGACCACGAAGCAGGTTAGGGCCTTCCTGGGTATCGTGGGGTACTACAGGAGGTTTGTAAAGGATTTTGCGGGACTATCAGCCCCCTTGACGGACCTTCTCAAAGGCAAGAAGTCCGTCATGGTGCGGTGGACTCCGCAGGCCGAGGACTCCTTCCGGGCCCTGAAGGGGGTCCTGTGCGGACAGCCCGTTCTGGTCAACCCTGATTTCCGGAAGGAGTTCATTGTACAGACTGACGCCTCGGAGGTCGGCCTGGGGGCAGTGCTGTCTCAGGTGGTTCAGGGGGAGGAACACCCCGTCACCTTCTTGAGTAGGAAGCTCACCCCTCCCGAGCGGAATTATAGCGTAGTGGAGAAGGAGTGCCTGGCGATCAAGTGGGCCTTGGAGTCCCTACGCTATTACCTGCTGGGACGGCAGTTTCGCTTGGTGACGGATCACTCTCCACTGGTCTGGATGAGGTCCGCCAAGGAACGGAATGCCCGGGTTACCCGGTGGTTCCTTTCTCTGCAGAACTTCCGGTTTACGGTTGAACACCGGGCCGGTAGGTTGCAGGGCAACGCCGATGCCTTGTCCCGCGGCCCGTGCTTGATGGCTGGAGTTCAACCCCGCACGCTTGAACTGAGGGGGGGGGTATGTGAGACTGTGACCGGGGTTATATATGACGGCCGGTATGTCTCGCCCAGGTTGTGCTCACTCCATGATAGAAAGTAAATCCACTATAGGGTTAATGCTGTTTCCCTACAGGCTTAAGGAAGGGTTAAAAGGAAACAGGAACGAGGGCAGGTGTGCCGGGTGTGGGGGAAGTGACCAGAACTTCCTGAGCCCTCTGCTGGAGAGGCACATGTATTTTGTTATGGACTTTTTGTTTGGACATTAAAACCGTGTGCTGTGAACCTTGATGCCTGGATCCCGTGTCTTCTGCTGCGCAGCCGACCGCGCTACCTCACAATCCATACCCTGTATTTTACTACTGCCTGTTCATTAAAGAATCTTTTATCTGCACACTTGTGCTTATGACTACTTCATTGAATTTGTGGCTATGAGGTATGGAGATACTTTGGCAAAATGAATGAATTCTATTCTCTTTGTTTTCATATGAGTGTTAGGAGGTGACCAAGTTCCCCTCTCCTTAGCACCAGGACCTTCCGTTGTATTGCTACCCTGGTTTATCCTCTGTGTTGTTCCACTGGCAGGGTGTCCTCTCATACCTGGTGTGACATCTGCAGTCACAACGAGACATTTTACTATGCAAATAGCCTATTCTCTCTAGGTAAGAGTACAGAGTGTTGAGGGCATGCTCCATGATATATGCAGAGGTCACTGACCAGTGAGGTGGAGGATATAGGAGGACCTGTTTGTCCAATGTGGGATTCTCTGTTCTATGTTTCTATTTATATAATAGATAGTTTCTTTTAGAACTGAAAAAATCTCCCAAAATTTGATTTGGGCCAATTTTCTCAATTCAGGGAGGAAAATGAATTTGCATATAATAAATTTAATAACATTAGCAAATTCCTTCAATTAGAAATGTAGTATAGTTCTCCTGATTAGCTATGTCTCTTACCTCATGTGCAGGGCATTGCAGCTTAGGTATCCATGATTATGACCACTCATATAATGAAAGTTAGTTAGTTGCTCATGGTTGTAACCATGGATAACTAAGCTGCAATGCCCTGCACATGAGGTAAGAGACATGGCTAATCAGGAGAACTATACTGCATTGCTAATTGGAGGAATTTGCTATTATTATTATTATTAATATTATTATATTATTATTGTTATTATTATTATTAATAACAACATTATTATTATTATTAATAATACTAAATAATATAATAATATATATAAATTGCATAAATATAATAATAATAATAATAATAATAATTTATATTATTATTCTTATTTATTATTATTATTATTATTATTATATTTATTATTAATTATTATTATTATTATTATTATTATTATTATTACTACGCCTACTATATATTGGGATAGGATCTCGGAAATGGGAAAACCCCTTTAAGGAAGAACATATCTGGAAAACCTACCATATCATACTTTCCTAGTATTCAGCATGTTGTGTAGTTGTCTTCTATGGGATTGGCATTCTGTAGCTCCCATTATACATTGTTACGATGTTGTAGATGTTATTTATATTGCTGTACACATTATCTATGATTACGGCCGTTTCCTTTCCCTTTAAGTCATTACCTGTTATTTTTTGCGATAAACTATTAATAGTTGCAGGTGCATTGCAGCATCGGAGCATGCATCACGCCCTGTCACCCTGGCCTAGTTCTGCGCAGGTTACACTTTTGCACTCAGCTTTCTACAGACCATGGTGTCACTGTTATTTATTGAATCCTGCTGAATCAGTTGTCATTCTTGCACATTCCGCTCCGTTCTGCGTCATCGGGACTCTATAGAGGTCAGTAATAATTAGCTTGCCCTCTGCATGCCATTTATAATACATGACATGTACAGATGCTGCCGAGCTGAAATGCCATTTATAATATATGACACATGCAGATGAAGCAGCGCTGAAATTGTGAATCAAACAGGATTTCAAGTTAGATTAAGGACTTCAATAGGATGACCACACATAGACACATATAAAATAAATATTGCACAACAGAATATCGCTAAATCATGACGCAAGTCTAAACCTAGGTGAGAAGGGAATAAGCTCCCTTCATTTTATAGGTATCAGTATATAGTAGTAATGCAGACTAAATTTCATACATCCATTGTTTTGCATACATCTTAGTGCTTACAGAGAGTGCTGCTGTATGCTTTTGTTTTTATATTATGCTCCTGTTCACACTTACCTTATTTTGTTGAGAGATGCTGGTCATTTTTTTTTTAATTATTATTATTATTTTATTTTTATTTTTTTCTTAAGGGAATGTAGCACCGGCGTCTCTGCAAAGATGCCGACTTACTCACTGCCCCGGCCGGGTTGTGTCCTCACCCGGTCGTCCATGTGTGCTGCTGCTTCTTTCCCCTCCCGGGGCCTGTGCACTCAGCCCAGGTCTCCCGAGAGTGTGCTTAGGACTCGTGCCCTCCTCTTAAATGGCCGGCACGCTAATTCCAGTAAATGTATTTAAGGCACCCTCCCATTAGGGGAGGTGCCTACTCAACACTCCTAGTTTGTCAGTGTCTAAGTCTGCTAGCTAGTTGTCAAGTACTGTTACCCTTGTGTCCGTTACCTATACCTTAGTCTGCCTTCCCATAGCCGCCTGTCCCTGTCGCATCTACCATACCTGTCTGTACCCGCCTACCATACCCGCCTGTCCATCCTGCCTCGGTCATCCTGCCTGTGCCTGTATCTATAACTGAGTCCATCATCTTTCCTGGGGGTCAGTTGCCACAATCCCAATCCGGCCCTGGGAGTGGTAGCTGGTGTCTGCCTTGTGGTGGGCACTTAGTTAAGCCCCTTCTACTGTGGTTCAGTGGATCCACTAAACCCGCTCACTGCCCCTACACCAGCCACAAGCAAAACAGGGAATAACTTATTTTACCTTTATAGTAACGCCACTGTCTGAGTGCTAAGATCAGAATGGGAGAGATTTATCAAGACTGGGGTAAAGGCAGCCATACAATACTTCAGCCAATTGTTTGGTTGACAACCATCTTGACCGTTTCTTCCATACACAGGAGAGCTCGTCGGGCTGAGCGTTCTCTATGACTGACATCACTGCTGGCGACAACTAATCTTCTAGAAAACAAAATGATCGGGAGTTTGAAATTGGACATGCTCGATTGACAACTCGATGATCAGTTGTCCGGTCCACCATGCAGATTAGAATGTCAGCCAATCCCATCATTATTCATGGACATTAGCCTAATGTGTATTAGGGGCTAACGGTACACCAAATTAGTTAAAGGGAACCTGTCTCCAGGTTTTATCCTTATGAGCTGCGTCCTCCACCAGTGAGCTCTTATATACAGCATTCTATAATACTGTATATAAGTGCCCAGACCACTCTGTATAACCACAGCTCCGTATGCATGATACGTCCTGCGTCACTCACACAAAGGCCTCCATTGCGCTTCTGCGCATGCGCACTTTGATCTGCCATTCTGGGGGCAGAGCAAAGTACTGTAATGTGCAGGTGCGAGGAAAAGTAAAAGTCCACCCGTGCATTTGCACCACAGTACTTTGCTGCACCTTCAGTTGGGTAAATCAAAGTGTGCATGCGCAAGAGTGCAATGGAGGCCTCTTTGTGAATGACGTAGGACGCATCATGCACATGGGGCTGGAAAGGAGGACGGGGACTTCACTATATGGAGGAGGCTCCGGACCGAGAGCAATGTCACCCATTGGACTGGACCGCCCCCTAGGTGAGTATAATAAAGGTGTTTTTACGTTATACAGAGCGGCCTTGCCTCTTATATACAGTATGCTGTATATAAGGGCTCACTAGTGGTGCCATAGCTTATAAGGGAGAAACCTGGTGACAGGTTCCCTTTCAAAGACTTACACCTCCAAATACATTTACACTTCTTTAGACTTCATTGGGCCAGAAATCCGCCCCAAAATATTAGCATGATAATTTACATCAATTTCTTGTGTAAATTATAGTAATCTGTTGAATCGCAGGAAGCCCTTCCTACAAAACCCTGTCCACTTTTCTAGTCACTTTCAAGAGAAACTTTTGACAAAATGTTGACTTTTTTTAACCCCTCCACGACCTTGGACATACTGGTACATCCAATGTTGTGTCCCTGCCTTTGATGCGGGCTCGCACGCCGAGCCCACATCTTTCCCTACACATGACAGCCGAGCCCACATCTTTGCCTGCACATAACAGCTGATCTGAGCAACAATGTGCCTCTAAGGGGTACTTTACACGTTGCAACATCGCTACTGATTTATCGTCGAGGTCACGTCGTTATCCGGCGCCAGTAGCGACATCGCAATGTGTAAGACCTAGGAGCGACGATGAACGAGCGTGAAACAGTCAAAAATCGCTGATCTGTGTCACGTCGTTCATTTCCATAATGTCGCTCCTGCTGCTGATACGATGTTGTTTGTCGCTCCTGCGGTGTCACACATCGCTGTGTGTGAAGCCGCAGGCGCGACAAACATCTCCTACCTGCCTCCACCGGCAATGCGGAAGGAAGAATATTGGCGGGATGTTATGTCCCGCTCATCTCCGCCCCTCCACTTCTATTGGCCGGCCGCTTAGTGACGTCGCGGTGACGCCGAACGCACCTCCCCCTTGAAGGAGGGATTGTTCGGCAGTCACCGCGACGTCGCCGACCAGGTAAGTGCGTGTGAAGCTGCCATAGCGATAATGTTCGCTACGGCAGCAATCACAACATATCGCATGTGCGACGGGGGCGGGTACTATCGCACTGGACATCGCTAGCCGATGCTAGCGATGTCGCAACGTGTAAAGTACCCCTAACAGCTGTGGGTAGATCGAAGATCCGCCAGCGGGTGTTGACCAGTTAAATCCCGCTATCAATCTTTGACAGGAGGATTTAAATTGTATCATTAAAAATGTCAAGGTGCAAAAAATAAGCCCTCACTTAGCCCCAGATCCCGAAAAATGAAACAGTTGAAACAGAGACTCGGAAAATGAAATTCTGAAGTTTATTTACTATGAAAATAAAATAAAACTATACATTTTTGGTATCTACGTACTCGTACTGACTTGGAAAATCATACTGACAGGTCAGTTTTACGATATAGTGAACATTGTAAAAAAAAAAACAAAAAAAACCCCCCAAAAACAAACAATTGTGCACTTATTTTGCAATTGCACTTTTTTCCTGTTTTCCAGTACACTATATGTAAAATGAACAATTATATTAGTAAGTACAATTCATCCCACAAATTACCGAGCCCTCATATGGCTATGTTGACAGAAAAGTTAAAAAGTTATGGCTCTTGGAAAGAATGGAAAAAAAGTTATGGTTCTTGGAAAGAATGGAAAAAAGTTATGGCTCTTGGAAAGAATGGATAAAAGTTATGGTTCTTGGAAAGAATGGAAAAAAGTTATGGCTCTTGGAAAGAATGGAAAAAAGTTTTGGCTCTTGGAAAGAATGGAAAAAAGTTATGGCTCTTGGAAAGAATGGAAAAAAAGTTATGGCTCTTGGAAAGAATGGAAAAAACGAAAATGAAAAATGGAAAATCACCGCATGGTGAAGGGGTTAAAATTAAAAAAGTGAGTTAAAATGGGTAGTAAAGTCCACTCTTATGGCTTTTAGCAAAGTCTGAGACTCTACAACCTTTATTGTTAAATTTAATGTTCACGTCCGAGAGTACGCATGGAGAATTGTACAGATGAGACGATATATAAGTGTCTGTCCGTCCATCTATTGATCCATCCGTCCATCCTTCTACTTGGTGTATTATATAATCTGTAGGCGCAGACAATTCTCGATAAAGGCCATTTCCATTTTGCATCATAAAACAAAAGCTAAAAATAAAAAGTATCAGTTCCTCGTGCCGTCGTCAGCCGGGTTGGAGCTATCTGAATCATTTAACCTTGCTGTATAATATAATCTCTGGCATGTTTTTGCTGAACGCAGATGGCTTAATGAGGAAAACTGCTGAAAGAATGAAAACCACACACCTAAAACGCACCATCATGGAGCTAAACAAAATCATTTGTGTTCTGTGAAGTGTGCGATGGAGAAGAGCTGAGCAAGGGATTGTTCAATCCGAGTATTAGGCTGGATACATTTCCTATCATTTTCAGGGTTTATGGTAAATTGGGAATTAGGCAGAGAATTCCGGATGTGTTTCTGGAATGAGTTAATTATGTTTGAAAATTGTGATTATCGTATTTTTCGTTTTATAAGATCCACCGGATTATAAAATGCACCCCAAATTTAGAGATAGAAAAGGTAAAAACAAATAAAAATGGGATCCGTCTTATCATCCAATGGTGTCTCACTGGAGGGGGGGATGGCTGGGTTGCTGGAGCGGGGTAACAGGAGGCAGGGGCGGTGCTGGAGTTGGGGCGATGCTGCAGGCGCTGTGGTGGGGTATGTGCTGGCTGCAGTGGGGGCTGTGTTGGCTGCAAGTGCCATGCTGGCTTTGTGGAGCAGGACGGTGCGGCGGATGTCAAAGATGCTCTATTGGCGGTGCGGGATTCAAAGAAATGGCACCCGGAGTCGGCGCTTGCGCTGATTCAGCTATCGGCTCAATGACAAGCTGAGATCTCATCTGCGCACGCACCGACTCCAGGCACCATTTACCTTAAGTCCGCTGCTTTGAGATCAATGG
The DNA here is from genome assembly GCF_048569485.1 of Anomaloglossus baeobatrachus. Classification (NCBI taxonomy): domain Eukaryota; kingdom Metazoa; phylum Chordata; class Amphibia; order Anura; family Aromobatidae; genus Anomaloglossus; species Anomaloglossus baeobatrachus. Next base: position 38,476,106 of record NC_134359.1, read on the forward strand.
GCCGAAGGGGGCACATTCGCAGATGAAATCTCCATCTACGCACATGGCGACTCTCGGCGCCATTATTTGAAGCCCGAACTGCCATTAGAGCATCTCACCTGCCGCACTGCCCTGCTCCACACAGCCCCCACCACAGCCAGCACAGCCCCCATCACAGCCAGCACAGCCCCCACCACAGCCAGCACAGCCCCCATCACAGCCAACACAGCCCCCATCACAGCCAGCACAGCCCCCACCACAGCCAGCACAGCCCCCATCACAGCCAGCACAGCCCCCACCACAGCCAGCACAGCACCCCGCAACCAGCACAGTCCCCACCACAGCCAGCACAGCCCCATCACAGCCAGCACAGCCCCCATCACAGCCAGCACAGTCCCCACCACAGCCAGCACAGCCCCCATCACAGCCAGCACAGCCCCCACCACAGCCAGCACAGCCCCCATCACAGCCAGCACAGCCCCCACCACAGCCAGCACAGCCCCCATCACAGCCAACACAGCCCCCACCACAGCCAGCACAGCCCCCACCACAGCCAGCACAGCCCCCATCACAGCCAGCACAGCCCCCACCACAGCCAGCACAGCCCCCATCACAGCCAGCACAGCCCCCACCACAGCCAGCACAGCACCCCGCAACCAACACAGTCCCCACCACAGCCAGCAAAGCCCCATCACAGCCAGCACAGCCCCCATCACAGCCAGCACAGCCCCCACCACAGCCAGCACAGCACTCCGCAACCAGCACAGCCCCCATCGCAGCTAGCACAGCACCCCGCAACCAGCACAGCCCCCACCACAGCCAGCACAGCACCCCGCAACCAGCACAGCCCCCACCACAGCCAGCACAGCCCCCATCACAGCCAGCACAACCCCCACCACAGCCAGCACAGCCCCCATCATAGCCAGCACAGCCCCCACCACAGCCAGCACAGCACCCCGCAGCCAGCACAGCCCCCACCGCAGCCAGCACAGCCCCCATCACAGCCAGCACAGCCCCCACCACAGCCAGCACAGCCCCCATCACAGCCAGCACAGCCCCCACCACAGCCAGCACAGCCCCCATCACAGCCAGCACAGCCCCCACCACAGCCAGCACAGCACCCCGCAACCAGCCCAGCCCCCACCACAGCCAGCACAGCCCCATCACAGCCAGCACAGCCCCCATCACAGCCAGCACAGCCCCCACCACAGCCAGCACAGCACCCCGCAACCAGCACAGCCCCCATCACAGCTAGCACAGCCCCCACCACAGCCAGCACAGCCGCCATCATAGCCAGCAAAGCCCCCACCACAGCCAGCACAGCACCCCGCAACCAGCACAGCCCCCACCGCAGCCAGCACAGCCCCCATCACAGCCAGCACAGCCCCCACCACAGCCAGCACAGCCCCCATCACAGCCAGCACAGCCCCCACCACAGCCAGCACAGCACCCCGCAACCAGCACAGCCCCCACCGCAGCCAGCACAGCCCCCATCACAGCCAGCACAGCCCCACCACAGCCAGCACAGCCCCCATCACAGCCAGCACAGCCCCCATCACAGCCAGCACAGCCCCCACCACAGCCAGCACAGCACCCCGCAACCAGCACAGCCCCCACCGCAGCCAGCACAGCCCCCACCACAGCCAGCACAGCACCCCACAACCAGCACAGCCCCCATCACAGCCAGCACAGCCCCCACCACAGCCAGCACAGCCCTCATCACAGCCAGCACAGCCCCCACCACAGCCAGCACAGCACCCCGCAACCAGCACAGCCCCCACCGCAGCCAGCCCAGCCCCCATCACAGCCAGCACAGCCCCCACCACAGCCAGCACAGCCCCCATCACAGCCAGCACAGCCCCCACCGCAGCCAGCACAGCCCCCACCACAGCCAGCACAGCCCCCATCACAGCCAGCACAGCCCCCATCACAGCCAGCACAGCCCCCATCACAGCCAGCACAGCCCCCTCCACAACCTGCACAGCACCCCGCAACCAGCACAGCCCCCACCGCAGCCAGCACAGCCCCCATCACAGCCAGCACAGCCCCCACCACAGCCAGCAGAGCACCCCGCAATCAGCACAGCCCCCACCGCAGCCAGCACAGCCCCCATCACAGCCAGCACAGCCCCTACCACAGCCAGCACAGCACCCCGCAATCAGCACAGCCCCCACCGCAGCCAGCACAGCCCCCATCACAGCCAGCACAGCCCCCACCACAGCCAGCACAGCCCCATCACAGCCAGCACAGCACCCGCAACCAGCACAGCCCCCATCGCAGCTAGCACAGCACCCCGCAACCAGCACAGCCCCCATCATAGCCAGCACAGCCCCATCACAGCCAGCACAGCACCCGCAACCAGCACAGCACCCATTCTCCACCTCCCGTTAAGCTACATTCGCATTATAAGATGCACCTCTCATTTTCTTCCCAAATTTGGGGAAGGAAAAGAGTGTCTTATAATAAAAAAAATACAGTATAAACCTATAGCATTGGATTATTTACTGAATGACGATGAATAAACTGTCAGCCAAAAAGGTCCTGATTAGCGATGATCGAATATCACAAATATTCGTCAATATTCTGCTTCGCGAATATCTGACGAATAGTTCGCCGCTATGCGAATATTCGATGCGCAATGTAAGCCTATGGGAAGCCCAAATAGTTGCTATTCCACAACTATTCGGGTTTCCCATAGACTTACATTGCGCATCCAATATTTGCAAATAGTCGAATAGCGGCGACCTACAGCCTAGCCGAATATTTGAGGTATTCGATCATCCCTAGTCCTGATTCATCAAGACTCTTGTATGCCCCTCTTGGTGAGCAGCACGCTGGAGTAAGATGCACCAAATTCATTAAGAGTGGTTTGCCTCTTAACATATTTTGTGTATTTTTCAGCTGTCACGTCTCACCCTTCTGGAATACTTTTCTGTCTTTATTACGTGACATTTGCAGCATAAATTTTAAGGAATTAGCTGGCTGCGACGTCTCCCCATGGCGAAGCTCTGCTCACCTTTTCAAAAGTTGGGCGGAGATAGCTGGGATTGGTGCAAAAATGGCGACAGACACAAAATGTTTGCTCAACTTCAACTTTTGATAAATTTCAAACAGTTGTACACCAGAGTTTTTGTGAAAAGTGTTTGAGGATGTAGAAACTCTAAGGTAAATGGTCTAATTTCAGCTCAAACTGTCACAAGCGTGTCGCATTCGCAGGTTACATCTTGGAGTGCATTTACTTTGTTTTGATGCTAAAGGGGTTAAGGACTTCTCTGCTGGCTAAGAATGCTATTACTCCTCACAGCTGCAGCATCTTGTCATCATGCCCTTCTGCTATATCCTGTTTTTTATATATATATATATATATATATATATATATATATATATATATATATATATATATATATATACAGTACAGACCAAAGGTTTGGACACACCTTCTCATTCAAAAACTTTTGTTTATTTTCAGGACTCTGAAAATTGTAGATTCACATTCACATTGAAGGCATCAAAACTATGCATTAACACATGTGGAATGAAATACTTAAAAAAGTGTGAAACAACTGAAAATATGTCTTATATTCTAGGTTCTTCAGAGTAGCCACCTTTTGCTTTGATTACTGCTTTGCACACTCTTGGCATTCTCTTGATGAGCTTCAAGAGGTAGTCACCGGAAATGGTTTTCCAACAGTCTTGAAGGAGTTCCCAGAGATGCTTAGCACTTGTTGGCCCTTTTGCCTTCACTCTGCGGTCCAGCTCACCCCCAAACCATCTCGATTGGGTTCAGGTCTGGTGACTGTGGAGACCAGGTCATCTGGCGTAGCACCCCATCACTCTCCTTCTTAGTCAAATAGCCCTTACACAGCCTGGAGGTGTGTTTGGGGTCATTGTCCTGTTGAAAAATAAATGATGGTCCAACTAAACGCAAACCGGATGGAATAGCACACCGCTGCAAGATGCTGTGGTAGCCATGCTGGTTCAGTATGCCTTCAGTTTTGAATAAATCCCCAACAGTGTCACCAGCAAAGCACCCCCACACCATCACACCTCCTCCTCCATGCTTCACGGTGGGAACCAGCCATGTAGAGTCCATCCGTTCACCTTTTCTACAAAGACACGGTGGTTGGATCCAAAGATGTCAAATTTGGACTCATCAGACCAAAGCACAGATTTCCACTGGTCTAATGTCCGTTCCTTGTGTTCTTTAGCCCAAACAAGTCTCTTCTGCTTGTTGCCTGTCCTTAGCAGTGGTTTCCTAGCAGCTATTTTACCATGAAGGCCTGCTGCACAAAGTCTCCTCTTAACAGTTGTTGAAGGTGTGTCCAAACTTTTGGTCTGTACTGTATATATATATATATATATTTTTTTTTTATATGTATATATATATATATATATATATAAATATAAAAAAATATATAGTCAGTTACATATATATAGTCAGTAACCTATATTCTAGGCAGCATCCACATGAGGTATGTGTGATAAACATAACCACCTATGGAGGCCATCAAACAATGATAACCTGAAAATACAATGCAATGTACAAGTTGCCTATTCAGGCTAAACGTTGTTGATACTGATCATTTATAATTAAATAATAAAGTTGTTAATCTTGGTACATCAAGGTCGTTTACTATTAGCAAAAACCATGTGGCAATGCTGCTGATATAGTTTTTAATAAAAGGACATATGTAAGGATATGCTTCCTAGGGACTTATCAAAGTATTATGTAGAAAGTCTTTATGCATTTTCGTACCTATAATGAAGTGGTAGTCAGAATGTTCATGATAGAAAAAGCCTGCCCATTGAGAGGTATGTGGATATCCGAGGCCTAAAGTCCCAACGCGCGTTTCCACCTGCTTCAGGGGACGTGTAAAGAGGAATACAAGCCACCTGCTTGAAACCAAGGCTTAAATTAACTGAAAAATATCACCAGCACCAGTCCATGGAAGGAAGGGGTATATAAGCACCAAGAGAATACTGATGATCAGCAGGAGGGTGGATGGCAAGCTCCTGCTGGTTCCAAAAGAGGAGAGATTAATCCAACAGGAAAGCTACCTATACCAATGAATACTGACAGCAAGAGCAATAGAAAATCAGGGAGCATTTTGTGCAGTGACCTTCTATTGCCAGAAACCACATAACTGTCTGCCACCCGTTACACACCCGTGAGTCGTGATATCATCATAATGCACAATTACAACTTCCTTGGATGTAGAAGTGGCCCCCTCGCCTCTTGGGCCCCTGTGCGGCTTCACAGGGTGCCTCAATTGTATGGCCACCCCCTACCTGCCGGCACAAGCACATGAACAGCAGAAACTGTTCACCTACCCTATTTTCTGCAGTCGGGTCCTAGGAAATTTTAACAGATGTGACATCACCAACCCTGCTCATCTCACGATGCAGAAGTGAACTGAGTCACAACATCCTTTTAAGGAATATCAAGTATAAAGAAGAAACAGTCTCGCACTACTAGACATTACCTTGTGGTGTGACACACTTGCATGGAGCACAGCTCAGGCACCACACGATCACGGCTAGGAAGTGCTTGTCCAAATAGAGTGGTAAATCCAGAGACAGTCCACGAAAGGAAAAGAGCGCACACTCCAGCTATGCCAATTGATCTTCTTTATTCACAAAAGGTGCAGGGTAAAAAGCAGGAGTGGAGCTAGGTGCAGGCTCCTGACAAGGACGACGGCTGTTTCGCGTCACCAAGTGGACCAGTCAAAGCGTAATCAGACGCGAAACGGCCGTCGTCCTTGTCAGGAGCCTGCACATAGCTCCTCTCCTGCTTTTTACTCTGCACCTTTTGTGAATAAAGAAGATTGTTTGGCATAGCTGGAGTGTGCGGTCTTTTCCCTTCCTGGACTGTCTCTGGATGTATCCCTTTAAGGAATGTTTAAGATGGCTCCAGCCACAATCGAGACGTTTTATCCCATCCCTATGAATCTAAATGATGAACAGTTAGTAGAGTTTTCATGCCAGACTGGCCCTACAGGTAACATGTGTTAGCCGTGAATTATTATAGTATTATCACCATCTTACATTGCCCCGTGAGAAATTAGGAAGACGAAGAATTCCATTCTTTCCTATTCTCTGCTCATATTAAGAAATTGTGGCAAATTTTGCAAAATTGTCTTTTTCAGTATTCCTGAAGAGACAAGATATGAAAATCCGAGCGAACCTTCTCCATTTGTCAATACGGAGCTCGTGAATTTGGCTGATACATCTTCTTCCTGAAAGCATTCGACAGTAATTGGGCAAATTAGATTTGGAGAAGATTGTCGTTTGCGCAGCTTATGCATTTCTTTAAAATGACAATGACATATATTATACAATAATAGGAGAAAGAAGCAGCGGAAAAAAATCCATTAGATCCAACAAAAAGTGCTATTGTACGCAGAGCCGAAAATGTGATTTTGCCTGACTTTTGTGTCGCTTCCTTACAACCTGCAATTTCAATAGCCCAAATCAAATGAAATTCTAGTTGCATATTCTTCCTGCTTTACATTCTTCTTTTTTGGCTTTTCTTTCCTATTTTCTTTTTTTTTTAAACCTAAGTGAATGGAGTTGTTTGCATGGAATATTCACAAAGAAAGAATAAATAGAGGGATTAGAAAAAACAGGGAATTATAATAATTGGCTGCAGAAGCTTTATAATTAAATAACATATGTATGAGCAATGTAGTTTTTCCATTAAGTCTTTACACTGGGGAATACAGGATTCCCTGTAGGGTTGGATATATTTTCACTACAAGCTAAATGGGCTTAATGTAAAATCTAACAACATTTTTGAGGGTTGAAGGTATCAAAATAAACTTTCCAATGAGCCAATGTTCATCCTAATTACCTTTATTTTCATTTTTATTTACCATTCATCCCTCTGCATCAATTCTTTCAATCTGTTATTTTCATTTTGAATTTGTGGCCACCTCTTACTTTTTGCCTCTAGATCAGAGATCTCAAACACGCGGCCCTTCAGGCTGCTTCTTGCGGCCAACAGGTGTACCACCTGCGGGCGAGCAGCCGGGGTGCTGCCGCCGCTCAGATCCGGATCCGCGGTGGCTCGAGGGGTCTCCGGACCCGGGGGTCAAGCGGCCACTCGATTAAAAGAAGGGGGGGGGATATGTACAGGGGGATTTTGGAAAGTTCGTGACACCACCCATGGTGCGTGGTAATGTGAGGGACCACCGCTGCCGTTGGGGAGCCCGGTGACAATGGTGCGGCAGCCTGATGTTTAACCACTCCATGGGTAGGGGGTTTGTGTCCCGGGGCCTGTTGGTGATGGACGGTGTTTGGGTGCCATTAGAGGATAGGTGCAGGGGGTTTCCAATGTACTCTCTCAGTCTCAGAATAACCACACCAACAGCTTGTAAACCAAAGTACTGAGCACCACCGTAGTCGGCGGGGAGCACGCCTGGATCCGTGCCTCTGGTGTTGCTGTTGGCCTGTGGCCCTATTCCTGGCACCTTAGTCTCGGTTGGACCCGTTGGTATGAAACTCTCCGGGTTCCACTCACCCGTATGGCTAACGGAATGAGCCTGCTCTCAGGGTTCACGCGTAGGATTTCTTTGGACTGTCATGGGAAAGTCCTATCCCATCGGTGCACTAGTACCCCGATTTTGGAGCGGGTTGGGGATGACACTTGAAGTCTTCACCCCCGTAGGGTAAATTACTGGAACGCATGAAGCTACTTTCCGGCCTGGGGTCCACGTACCCCGTCATGCCCTGGCCCCTGCCCGGTGATAGCTCAAGGCCACCGACTGCCCTCCTCGGCAGTCCGTGCCCCTTGACACTGTCCCCTGCGACCGGGTTCCAGCTCCTACCAGGCCCAGACCAATGTCTGCCACTTAGTACACAGGAGCTCTCCTCTGGGGCCTCTCCTCTTGAAAGCCACTTCATCTCCTCACTCCTTCACTCTCAACTCTCAACTCGACTGTCACTGTCCTCACTTTCTCCTCACCAACCTCCCAAGTGGGCGGCCCTATTCCCTTCATGCCCCCAATGGTGTGTCTGGTAGGTTCAAGTGGGAAGTGTTCCTAGGATTTTGATTGGACTAGTTGTTAACAACACCAGAGGACTGGGATCCGTTACCAAGGAGGGTAAATACTGTGTGGGAGGGCAGATTGCACAATACCCTGTGATGACCTGATAGGGCAGGGCGTCACACAGGCATGTACCCCATCTTGACATCGTGGCCAATGCAGGGGCTGCAGCCATCTCTGCTCACTGCTTTATTTCTGATGAAAGTTTTATTGGTGCAGCACAGAGTCAAGCTTTATCTGCACTATTCCAATGGCAGCCGCTGGCCAATCAGAGGCAAACAGCTGATGCGTATGACGTCACCTGCTTGCATCTGATTGGCCGGCGGCCGCCATTGGCATAGTGCAGAGAGCACTTGACTCTGCGGCGGCAAAATATTAATCTGAATTGCAGATGATACACTGACAGTGGCTGCGATCGTCAAGGGAGGCTCGTACCCACGAACCGTAAGAAGCAGGGAAAAGGACTCTGAGGGAATAGAGGATAGGTGAGAAGAGTGTGTATGTGTTTCATGGCACAATAGGGGACCGAGATGGGACATTGCTAGTGTGTATGTGTGTGTATAGCATGGCAAGATAGGGGACCAGGATGGGACATTGCTAGTGTGTATGTGATCAGTAAAGGGGACATTATTACAAGAAGAAGACCTGCTTTGCACATTAGTAAAAGAGGACAAGAATGGGCACATTACCACAGGATGGGGACAAAGGTGGGGTACATTAGTAAAAGGGGATAAGGTTGGACACATTACTACAGGATGGCGTATATTACTACAGGATGGGGACAATGATGGGGCACATTACTACAGGATGGGACACATTACTACAGAATGGGGACAAGGATGAGGCACATTACTACAGGATGGGGACAAGGATGGGGCACATTACTACAGGATGGGGACAAGGATGAGGCACATTACTACAGGATGGGGCACATTACTACAGAATGGAGACAAGGATGGTCCACATTAGTTAAAGAGGACAAGATTGGGGCACGTTACTACAGGATGGGCACATTACTACAGGATGGGGACAAGGATGGGGCACATTTGTAAAAGGGGCAAAGATGGGCACAAGGATGAGAACATTACTTCAAGAAGGGGAACATGATGGGGGACATTACTAAAAGATGTTGTCCAAAATTACTGTATGGTGCTAATTGTAAAACTATATTACTTAATTACTTACAAGAAAGGGACAAAATATAAACAAATGTTTTTATGTATATATATATATATATATTTATTTAAACGAAAAAGTGTACGTTTGTTATTATAAATTAGCAAAACATGTTCAAAAACAGCGATCCAAAGTTGTGGATTAAATTAAATTATGGTAACAATAATAATGTCACTTAACCTTTGTCCTGCAATCTATACGGCCCCCCCCAAATTATTTTTCTATTATTTTCTATTTGCAACCCATACACCCAGCCGAGTTTGAGACCCCTGCTCTAGATTACATCTCCGAGGAGGTAGTCACTCTGGTTTGTCTGACAGATGTATCTGTCCCACAGATCACACTTCCACTCTTAGGGGCACTTTGCACACTACGACATCGCAGGTGCGATGTCGGTGGGGTCAAATTGAAAATGACGCACATCCGGCATCGCAGGCGATATCGTAGTGTGTAAAGCATTTTTGATACGATTAACGAGTGCAAAAGCGTCGTAATCGTATCATTGGTGTAGCGTCGGTCATTTCCATGAATTGGGAATAACCGATGTTACGATGTTGTTCCTCGTTCCTGCGGCAGCACACATCGCTGTGCGTGAAGTCGCATGAGCGAGGAACATCTCTTACCTGCGTCCTGCGGCTCACGCCGGCTATGCGGAAGGAAGGAGGTGGGCGGGATGTTTATGTCCCGCTCATCTCCACCCCTCTGCCCTGCCGTGTGACGTCGCTATGATGCCGCATGACCCGCCCCCTTAATAAGGAGGCGGGTCGCCGGCCAGAGTGACGTCGCAGGGGAAGTGAGTGCATGTGAAGCTGGCGTAGCGATAATATTCACTAAGCCAGCTATCACCATGATATCGCAGCTGCGACGGGGGCGGGGACTATCGCGCTCGGCATTGCAGCATCGGCTTGCGATGTCGTAGTGTGCAAAGTGCCCCTTAGTGCACGCCCATTCCACCAATTAAAGCTTCATCCTAAGACTCCAACACAGTCTCAAGATGGATAAATTGCTCCCCACACAGAACACTTTGTCCCTACTAATATTCCTCCCAATCCACCTAGTGTGTAGTATTGTGATGCTCTGCTGCAGTCAATAATGTTATAGGTATTGATAATGACATCACATAGGCTAATGTCCCGCCCCAGGGCTATGGGGTACTCGGTCCCAGGCAGTGTACTACTGGGAAGTGTCACTGGGTGGCCGTTGAAAAGGGTTTATATACAGGGGAATGTTCAATAAAGTTTATGTTGTGAAGCCACTTGCGGGTTGCGGTTATGGAGATAGAACCGCAGCTGCACAGTCTCTCCGCTGGGTCTGTTGTTGATGGCAGCCTGGATGTTGGGCCCTCTGCAAGTAGGGCCAGGGTCCCAGGGGGAGGTGATGGAATTAGGCGCAGAAAGAAGGTAGGGCACACAAGGGGTTGCTGTGTAACTGGTTCTCGTTACTCACAGTGAATGGTAACTGGTACCAGGAGGAAGGCTGGTGTTCACCTCTGGTTCCCTTAGTCCCAGTGCCGGGTTGATGACCTGGTGGCTTCTTTTCCCTGCACCTCTCTCAAGTTGGTGGGTCCCCGTGGCTTGGAGCGTCTGGGGGTCCCCTCCTGTTTGTCTTTCAGTCTCTGGTCCGTACGACGGGCAGTGTGCACCCTGTAGGGTCGATGTGCCGTTCCGGTCCCTGTTTCTCCCATTACTGCTGGTGCCCCCGGACTTTTAAGGTCAGTGAGGTCCTAGATGGTCCCCTCACTGTGCAGATTTTATGAGGTCTGCCTGGAGCGTTTACCTGACCTAGGGCTCTGTACCCTGTCGGTGCTATGGTTCCGGGAGTACTTCGTCGTACTCAACCAGCAACCACATGCCTGGGCCCTCAGGTCACCGTCACACTCCCGTGTAAGTGCAGTTACGTCCGTCCTCTATCACTTCCACTTACTAACTATCTAGCTGTCCATCCCCTCCCACCTGGTTGTCATCTAGTGGACTGGATCGGCTCCACCCCTGGGTGGCCATCCATTGGGTCCACTCTAGTCTGTCACCAGTCTGTGGATAGGGAAAACTGGGATTTTTAATGTGTTTTGCAGTTACCGGCACTGGTCTACCAGGTCCCTGAGGGTAGGCCTGCATCTTTGGCAGGATGCAGTACCTTGTAGTGCCCTGATGGGTTCAGGGGCACTACACTAAGAGTAGCAATGATTTATACAATATCTTCATACACAATTCACAAAGAAGTTTGGGATATTTGACTTTCGGGTGAATTATATGGAAAACGTAAAAAGTTCAGTTTACAGCGATATTTTATCATGACAGTTGGGCATTTTAGTAGAAGCAGCAATGGTGATTTCCACATCTCAAACAAATTTATTGAAACAAAAGCCAATATCAGTGGTGGTTATACCCCCCAAAATGTCAATGTCTCAATAACTTGTAATGTGGCCTTGAGCATCAATTACAGCTGACAACGACATCTGCTGCTGGTCACAAGTGGAGTTATTGTCTGCGGAGGCTGGTGTCCCACTGTTCTTGAATAGAGACCCGTCCCTGAGGTCATTGAGGTTCTGGGGTACAGAGTTAGGGCCTCTACACAGCGGCTCAGCTGATGCTATGGGTTTTCTATGGGATTCAGGTCTGGAGAAAGTGCAGCCACTCCATTTGAGGTCCCCCAGTCTCTAGCAGCCATTCCATAATGATGTGACCTCGATGAGCTGGAGGATTGATCTCCATGAAGATAACATTAGGTCGATGCTGTTCATGCAGAGGCACAATGACTGGATTCTTGATGTTATTCAAGTAGTAGGGGCTGTCACTGTTTAACTAAAAATGCTAATTGAATATCAAAATTTATTGTGCGATTCATGGATCAAATGCCTGTTGTGAATTTTGGCATTAAGCTCCTTGTTGATGACTCTGCTGCTCATCTGTGTAGACCCAGTAGCACAGCACTATAGAGGAGCCCAGAGTTGTGGGGAATAGTCTAGTACCACTTGCAAGGCTTGATTGCCTGCTGAACTGGTGGAATTACACAGGAAGAACCAGAGGGCAACAGGGTAGCTTGTATGCACCTGAGGCTACACACAAGCAAAAAAGGGCAGGAAGGCATTCAACTCTCACTTTGTGAGTAGACCCCAGCTGCTTCCAGAGTGGTAGGACCCCAGGCTCTGTCCTGACCTGCTCTGTACACGGGCTGTACTGTAACCACCATCATCTACAAGTAAAAGGTACAGGACAGCACAGATTTTGTTTGGCCTTCTCCTTACTGCACTATCCCCTCATCTACCCTAGCTGGAGAGGGTATACCACCAGGCTGCTCCACCATCTACCCTTGAAAGCATCACTGCAGCCCCTGGCCACCCATGGTCAGAACTCCAGCTGGAGTCACGACCTACTTCTCCTGTAAATATCCCCTTTACTTGTCCGGTTAGGCCACAGTTTCTGGGGACCACCACTATGAGCTGATCCACCAAGCCCCAACCGGCTGTGTACCCTAAGCCCTTGCAACCGCGACATGAGCACAAAGCCTTTCTCAGCGAGTTGTCACAATGCACAGGCTCTGCTCTCAGAGTCAGATGATCCCGCCTGCTACATATATCATCATTTTATTTTCAATCTATTTAGCTATTAGCTTATTGATGTTACTTTAAGCCCACATATCAAAGTACACGTGTAGGATTTAGTGTAAGGATTTTTCTTTTCTCCCTGTTGGTTTTCCATTATTTTCTCCACCTCTCGCAGTATAATTTAAACAGCCTATTGATATGGAAATCACCTTCCGATGCTCAGTCTTGCTATGAGAGTATTAAACGGAATTTCAAACAATGGACTTCGAATTTATCTACTAATAAAGGTGAAAAAAATGAATTCTAGTTTTATTTGAAGACAAATTAATTTACTAGAAAATTACATATGGCACCTCTTATAGTGTTGGCATATAAATACCACTTAGTCTTTCATTATGGTAATTAATTTTTTGAGCTTCTGGGCCTAAGGGCATGACACTGGTGTAATGAGATACTCCGAAAAAAGAGTTCTACATTTCTCAACGTGTAAATCAGTAGCTCATTTCTGACTTAGTTTTTCCTGCATTTTTAGCAATCTTTATTGGTTTGAGGTAAGTAACTTCATATTGTAGAAGTCGTTATCACATAGGTCGTTCAGAAAATGAAGAACACACAAATGTGTCCAGGTCAGATAGAGGCGGCGCTCCCCCAAGATACTTGATGTAGTATAGATAGTATAAAATGCACAGTTAGATCTTGTGATGAAAAACACAGCTTCATGGCTTTAAAGGTGTGGGATAATTTGCTGGAGAAGTCATGGGGTGTCATATGGTGACTGGGGGGAGGGGTGTCTAGACTGGCCCTCAGACTAGGGGATCCTAAGCTGTCCCTTATTCCAGAGGTATGCCTGATAGTGGCGAGGTCTGGACCGCCAGCGTGACCCTAACTCCTGAAAAGCCCTGGTCTAAAACCCCTACACCCCTACCCAGGGGAGGGCAGGGACAGGAGAAATAGATCCCACAAATAGCAACAAACAGGGGAAACCAAATCTCAAAGTCACAGCAAGCACAGACAGAGGAAAAGACAATATGTGCTCAGGGAGAAATAAAGTACAAGGAGGAAATAAACAACAAGGATATTTCCACCACACACCAAATAGCATACAACAAATCACCAAAGCTGTATCAAATGCACAAGACCGGTGTCACTGGAGCAAGCTAGAGCTATAATCAGCATGGGACCCCAGGTTCCACCATCTTTTAAAAGGTGGAGGTGACTGTTATAGGTCTTTTATAACCTGTGCTCACAGCGGTAAATCACAGATCAGCAGGAATTAACTCCTGCTAGACCGGACAACGCAAAGCACAAAACTGCGTGATGCTCTGCTCTGACTGACCAACTTAAACATACAAGGAGACGTGTCAGGCTCTGCAGTGTGAACAGAGTCTGAAGACGACAAGCCACCTGGTGAGTGTAGAGCAGAACACTGCATGACCAGAAGCTTACCCGAACTCTATGGTCAGACAACTGTTTTCACATCCGAAAAAATCTGTCCAATTATATTAATCCCACTGATCAGAGTGTGATTCGATTTTCTCGAATTTGGAGAAGAAAAAAAATGTTTCTCCACTTTCTTTATATTGTCAGTCTGTTAAAATCGGTGTGTACTCAGATGTCATCCAAGTGCTGTCCTATTTTTTTTCCACAGACCCATAGTGTTCAATGGGCGAATGACATCCGATAGATGTCCGGTGAAGAGTAAAGATTGTGGAAGAAGATGCAAGAGGAGGAGCAGAGCACTGGACAGTTAGCTGTGATGTCCATGACTAATAAACAACAATGTGAGTATTTTTTTTTCACACCATATTTATTATGTTCTGGGGTCTTTAAAGTAAGAATCACTTTGAATAAAATTGACGTGAATCAAATTTCCTGGCTGATTTTGGGTGAATTACAGAATTCGAATCTCATCAGATTCGCTCATCTTTAGAACCAAAACATTGTATTTACACCAAAATGATACTAATAAAAATTAAAATAAATAATCAAAATATTCCGTATAAACTCACCATTAAATATTCATAAATATCAAAAAGCCTTTAAAAGAGAAACCATGAAGGGTTCAAAATAAAGGGGATGGTGACCATTTCATGATAATATTTTGTTTTTATTTAAATTGTTAAAGATAACACATGTAAAATATTCATAGAAACTAAAAGACTGGATCGAATTCCCAAAATATTAGCAGCGGTTTATGAGGTTATAAAAGTGTTTAATGCAATGACCAATCATGTGTACATATCAATTGATTATATATAATATATAAATAAAAAAAAGCCAAGTGCATAAATAATATTAGAAAAATGAGTAAATACATATAATTTTAGGTATAATAAATAATGCCTAGCAATGTAAAGTGCTGTGAAGTGCAAATTGATTAGGGATTTCGTATACCTTTAAATTGGTCAGAGAAGTCCTGTGTGTCGCTGTGCCCCGAAGCGCGTTTCAAGTGTTCTTTTCCTCAGGGGGTGCTGTTCCCTGAGGAAAAGAACGCTTGAAATGCACGTCGGGGCATAGCGGCACACAGGACTTCTCTGACTAATTTAAAGGTATACTAAATCCCTAGTCAATTTGCACTTCACAGCACTTTACATTGCTAGGCATTATTTATTATACCTTATATCTAACATTATATATAATTACTAATTATTCTAATATTATTTATGTACTTGGCAATTTGTTATTTATATATTATATTAATTGATATGTACACATGATTGGTCATTGCACTAAGCACTTTTATAACCTCCTAAACCGCTGCTAATATTTTTGGGAATTCGAACCAGTCTTTTATTTTCTATGAATATTTTACATTTGTTATCTTTAACAATTTAAATAAAAACCAAATTTTACAATGAAATGGTCACCATCCCCTTTATTCTGAACCCTTCATGGTTTCTCTTTTAAAGGCTTTTTAATAAAAATTAAAGCTCATCGCGCAAAATACAAGCACGGACACAACACTATTGACGATAAAATGGAAAGTTGCATGACTTGGACAAAACATACAAAAAAGAAGGGTATTTATACAAGGTTTTGATTTTTTTTTTTTTAGGTACTAATATACAGTTTAAATAAAATCTATATATTTGGTATTGCCATAATAGTTCTGACCTCCTGCAAAAATCTAGTTGCCAGATCATTTTTATCGCCCAATAATATTTACTATTTATTTACTTCCAACAGGGCATTTGCTTATTTGGGGGAAAAAAAAAAGGAAAAGAAAACACAAAAAAATTGCCTGGTCATAAAGGGTTAAAAATGTATTATCTAAAATAGTTTCAAATTTTTTTGTGCAAAAAAAAATAAAATAAAAATCTTTTGCAAATCAGTTTATAAATGTAATTGATTATAGCTCTCAACTATCCGGGGCAGATCAGTGGCATGCATGCACAGTCAATGAGAAAAAGGAAGACGTTGTGGCACTCAGCATTGATCTTTAATGCTTTATTGATGAGTATTCAGATAACAAATCAATCAATCAATTAATTAATCAATGCTCCTTTCTAATGGAGTATTTAAGAGCCCGGTGCTCTGGATTGATGATGGTCTAAGGGTCCCGGTGATGGAAACTTTATAGATGAGAACGTAGTTACTCATCCTGTGAATACGAGAAAACTAAGGCTCTCTTCACATCAGCGGTATTTTGCCATAAATGCCGTATCCGGCACAAATGCGCTTCAGCTCCATTAATTTACAATGGAATCGCGGCAAGATGTGGTCACATGCTGTTGCGGCATCTTGCCGCGATTCCATTGTAAATAAATGGAGCTGAAACGCATTTATGCCGGATCCGGCATTTACGGCAAAATACCGCTGATGTGAAGAGAGCCTTACTGAGATGGTAATGATCCTTTCTGTGTAAAAATAGAAAGCAATTCGCCAAAGTATTCAATCAATATGCATCCAAATTACATTATTTTTCTCTAGGGTCTGCTTAGAACCCCAGAGCATAATAAACATTAACCCCTTCATCACCTGGCCATTTTCCGTTTTTCATTGTTTTCTCCCCTTTTTCCGAGAGCCATAACTTTTTTTTTTTTTTTCCCGTCTATGTAGCCATATGAGTGCTTGTTGTTTGAGGGACAAGTTTTACTTTGGAGTGACACCATTCATTCTGCCCCATATTGTACTGGAAAATGGGAAACAAAATCGAAGTTTTGCAAAATTGCAAAAAAACTAATTCCACTATTGTTTTTTGGATTTTTTTTTTATACCATGTTCACTACTGTATATAGTAAAACTGACCAGCCAATATGACTTCCCAGGTCTGTATGAGTTTGTAGATACCAAAGATGAATTGTTTTATTTTTACTTAGGTGGTGAAAAAAAAGAATTCTGAAATTTGTAAAAAAAAAAGATTTGCGCTTTTGTCACCATTGTCCAAGATCAATAACATTCTTATTTTTTGGGATATGGGGCTCAGTGATGGCTTATTTTTTGCTTTTTCAGCTACTTTGTTTAGTTATACCATTTTTATGTAGATGCGATGTTTTGATCGTCTCTTGTTGTATTTTCTGGTAGCGGGGCGCAATCCCCTCTGGAAAGTGTTAAAGCCATCTCCTGATGTGATCTAATCGTCTTCTTCAGTCTGGTCTTCACTGGAACGTCCTCGGCATTTCCCTCCATTCTTGGTCGTCTTATGGTGATCATTATCTTTGGCATCTCCTTTATTGACTTGACCCCATAATGAGAAGATTTGTTTTGTAAAAATCGAGGTGATTTTGATTCGCCTCGAAAGGATTCGTACTTCTCCAGAAAAGTGTTAATGCAGGTGGATTTCCAAATCATCCGCGTCTGTTAGCTGAAGATTGGCTGATCAGATCAGCCAACATGTGCGAGCAAAAATGCTGGCTTGCTACGTGAGCCTGCATTGAAGGGACAGACATGGCATTGGACAAAGACGTGAAGGGGTTGAAAAATAAATCTAAATAAATAGACTCGGGAGGCGTGACTTCTCCTGATCCAGACTAAAGGTGGCTTTACACGCAACGATATCTCTAACAATATATCGTCGGGGTCACAGAATTCGTGACACACATCCGGCATGGTTAGCGATGTCGTTGTGTGTGACACCTATGAGCGAGTGTTAACGATCAAAAATATTCACCTAATCGTTGATCGTTGACACGTCGTTCATTTTCAAAAAATCGTTGCTGGTGCTGGACGCAGGTTGTTCATCATTCCTGAGACAGCACACATCGCTATTTGTGACACCCCGGGAACAACGAACAACAAGCGTTCCTGCATCCTCCGGCAACGAGGTGGGCATGTCGTTAATGCGGCTGGTCTCCACCCCTCCACTTCTATTGGCGGGCCGCTGTGTGACGGCGCACAAACCTCCCCCTTAAAAAAGAGGTTGTTCGCCGCCCACAGCAACGTCACTAGGAAGGTAAGTACGTGTTACGCGTCCTAGCGATATTGTGCGCCACGCCCAGCGATTTGCCCGTGACGCACAAACGACGGGAGCGGGTGCTTTCACGAGCGACATCGCTAACGATGTCACTGCGTGTAAAGCAGCCTTAATTGTCTTCTTCAGTCTGGTCTTAAATGGGCTATCCTCGACATTTTCCTCCATCCTTGGACGTCTTATGGTGCAGATTATCTTTGGCATGTCCTTCGTTGACTAGAAATTCGAGGTGAATTTGGTTCTCCTCGAAAGAATTCTTTCTTTTCCGGAGAAGTGTTAATGCTCATTGAAAGGTCAATATTACCATCCAGATCATCTATTATTGAGTATGTTAACAGGATTGTAAAGTAACATGCAGCAGAGATCCTTTATGATTATGTCGGATGATTTAGCAGATAGGAGAGGCACAAGACATCGTAAAGAATGTGAAGGCGCACAATTGATATCTACATTAATAGTCATTACTTGCCTCACTTGAATAACACAGCAGTTATTATCTGCTAATGTAGGATCCAACATGAATATCCAGCTAATGGATAGAATAATTCAGAATCATTAAATGTTGCTTCATTACCCTGTAATCAGCTAATCTCTGTTTTTATAAATGCCTACATATGCTACATAATCTTGCCTGATTATTCATTTCCATACAAATGAAGCTGTGTACAGTACAAATACTTCTGAGAGATAAAAGACACTTTCCCAAGGAGAAATCACAAAAATCAGCCAGACAACAGCATCTTTATTGTAGAAGGCTCCAGTTACAACACAATAATGTCCAACGAGTGATATTATTCTCAGCTAATAAATCACACATGTAAATAATCCTCCACGGGTCTTCACATTCGTATGTAGAAATTATTTCATTTGATATAATTACTTCACATAATGTAGAGGAAGAAAGAAATCAAGAGGTCTCAGGTCTGATTTGTATTATTATATATTAGTATTAATTGTCTGTATTGATTTTTATAATTGCTCTGTTTCCAGACACTGAAGGAAGCTGCACTCTGCCTCTCTCAAGCACGAAGTCACAGCATCAGCCATTTCTTTTTAGTCCCTTTACATTTCCCTCTCCTTTAGTGCTGAGCGATTGTTTTTAAAAGGAATTGACTTCTACCTGAATTTTACAAAAATCTTCATTTCCGTAAATTTGCCAGATTTTCTTCAACTGGTATTAAGAAAAATGGGGGCCGCTGGCTACAATTATCCTGACCCATAATGGGCCCATGGCTTAAAAAGGTTAAAATGATATCTTTGTACTCAAGTTTCTGCCACCTCTTTGATACCTCCACTCCTCACTGCTAGAGATAAGCGATCCTGCCCGCTATCCTTTGGGTACCGTCACACTTTAGCGATGCTCCAGCGATCCCACTAGAGAGCTGACCTGTCAGGATCGCTGGTGGTCGCTACATGGTCGCTGGTGAGCTGTCAATCAGGCAGATCTCACTAGCGACCAGTGAAGAACCCCCAGCCAGCAGCGACGCGTGGAAGCGATGCTGCGCTTGGTAACTAAGGTAAATATCGGGTAACCAAGCACTTGGTTACCTGATATTTACCTTGGTTACCAGCGCACACCGCTTAGCGCTGGCTCCCTGCACTCCTAGCCAGAGTACACATCGGGTTAATAAGCAAACCGCTTTGCTTATTTACCCGATGTGTACTCCGGCTACTTGTGCAGGGAGCAGGGAGCCGGCACTGGCAGCCTGAGATCGGAGGACGCTAGTAACCAAGGTAAATATTGGGTAACCAAGCAAAGGGCTTCGCTTGGTTACCCGATATTTATCTTGGTTACAGCTTACCGCAGGCTGCCAGACGCCGGCTCCTGCTCCCTGCACATTCAGATCGTTGATCTCTCGCTGTCAAACACAGCGATGTGTGCTTCACAGCGGGAGAGCAACATCCAAAAAATGAACCAGCACTGTGTGTAACGAGCAGCAATTTCACAGCAGGGGCCAGATCGCTGCTTAGTGTCACACACAGCGAGATCGCTAATGAGGTCACTGGTGCGTCACAAAAACCATGACTCAGCAGCGATCTCGCTATGTGAGAAGTACCTCGAACAGTCATCTTGTGACAGTGGGTGGAGATAGAGTTAAACTTTCATAAATGATTGTACAGCTATTTTCACATGAATTATCAAAGTAAATACATCAAACTCATTTGCTCTAAGAGAATAAATTTAGTGATAATGTAGTTTATGCTAGAAAATCTGGTGATAGGTCCTCTCAGTTCAGTACGTACACACGGGTCCAGATGTTAAGTAGCTTATAAAGATGCTAAAATGTAGCCATGGTATGGGTCAGTGATACTGATTTTACGCATACTATAGAAGCATTTTCTTAAGGGCTAAACCACATATGAAACATATAACCAATATGGAGTTAATTACAATGGATAAAGAGATCTGCTTTAGTAACAGTATTGCATATAATTAGCCATCAGCGAAATCTTAAGAAACTGATTAGAGAAGGAAAAAGGATACATTTATCCGTAATTATTGTAAATACTACCATTATAGATTTTAGCATAATTTTGATATCTGCACCTTAAATTTTTTTTTTTTTTTATTTGCCAAACTTGTAAGTTTGTCAGTTATCTAGTTTCATCAGCCTTTTACATTGCAGAATGTACAGTCCCTGACAGAAGTTCTGTCGCTTGTCCATGTTATGTAAATAAAAGCTTATAACCTGACTTTAAATTCATCCATTGGTTTTATAAATTACTCTTTTGAAAGCTGAAACCCTCCCAAATTTGTTTTAGGTTATGAAAATAAAGTTGCTGCAAAACTGAAATATTGATCATTTAATGAACACAGAAAGGTTAGATTTTGGCAAGACAAACATTTTGTCGTCCACAGAAAGTAATGTGGAATTCAAACAAATAATTAACTTCTAATACATAGATATGTTGCATAACATTGGTGAATGAAGTTGTGGTGCTATTAGAGCCATATTTGATATTTTGTGTGACTTCCATGAGATTGAAGGACGGCTTCCATGCGGTTCAACAATGATTCATACAATTTATTGCTGAAGTCATCAGCAATAGCAGAGAATGCATCTTACATGCCTCGCAGAGTTCATCTAGATTCTTTGGTTTTGTCTTCCAAGCTTCATCTTTCATCATACCCCAAACATGCTCAATGATGTGCATGTCTGGTAACTGGGCTGGCCAGTCCTTGAGCCAGTCCTTGAGCACCTTGATCTTCTTTGCCAGGGGGAACTTTGTTGTAGAGATAGATGTATGAGATGGAGCACCATCCTGCTGCAGAATTTGACCCCTTTTATGATTGGGAATGTAAGAGGTAGCCAATACTTCTTGATATTTTATGCTATTGATATTGCCTTCCAACTTGCAAATGTTTTGCACACCCTCATACTGAATATAATCCCAGACCATGATCTTTCCACCACATAACTTAACTGTTTTCTGGATCCATACGGGCTCCAGTAGGTCTCCTGCAGTATTTTCGGCAGCTGTGGTGTAATTCAACTGAAGATTCATCCAATAAATCCACCTTCTGCCACTTTTCCAGCGTCCATCTGTTTAGCAGGCTGTGGGACTTGGCAAATGCCACACGTTTTTTTAATTGACTTTTGTTTAGTGCTGGCTTCTGGGCACTGATTCGACCATGGAGGCCATTTCGTGACAGAATCCTACAAACAGTTCTAGTTGACACAGGAACTTGAGGTGACCAGGCCTGTTGGAGCTCTGCTGCAGTGGAAGAGGGGCTGGCTTTGGATTTTCTAACCAACAAACGTTCCTCCTGAGCAGTTGTGTTGCGGGGTCTGCCAGACCTGGGCTTGTTAAAAACATCTCCAGTCTCTTCAAATCTTTTTTTAATTCTTTGCACTTGACGCTGAGACACATTAAAGGTTCCAGCCACCTCTGTAGTGGATCTGGTCTTCAGCCTCTTGATAATAAAGGCTTTGGTCACAGGGTGGATTTTTGGCATGTTGTCAGCGGTCAAATTGTAGTTCAACTGAAGGTCTGGGGTGCTGGGTTTCTTTTTATACACACCCACTAATTAACCGATCATTTAGTGAGCACAGGTGAGGATGTAAACTAGGATTGGGTGCATTATATGACAAGGCGACAAAACGTTTGTCTTGCCAAAATCTAACCTTTCTGTGTTCATTAAATGATCAATATTTTAGCTTTGCATCAACTTTATTTTCATAACCTAAACCAAATTTGGGAGGGTTTCAGCTTTCAAAAGAGTAATTTATAAAACCAATGGATGAATTTAAACTCAGGTTGTAAGCTTTGATTTACATAACATGGATAAACAACAGAACTTCTGTCAGGGACTGTACAGTATCTGCAGAAATGTTTGGTGATCACATACAAAGCCATCTGCATCTGATGGAATATGCACATCTATTAGCGATACAATAAATTTCAGCATCTGCCTAGTTCTCCATGACCTTTATTAAATATTGACCTTTAGATTATCAAAATTAACAAATATTTGGAACAAGTATAAGATCAGAAAAAAAGGGACATTTTTTTTCAAGGCTTCTGATAGGGAGACCAAACTCAAGTACAGTGAAGCCACTTTCCGCAATAAGCTAGAAGAAGCATTTTGCCATTTAGGTTTAGTAAGTATCATCCTAGAAATGATGATTTCTTATTACCATGTGCCATTGCTATTGAGCTATGCTTCTCAGATTTTTTTTTGCTAAAATCTCGAGTAATATCTGTTCTTATTAGCGGCGAGGTCAGAGCTGCTTATTTAAAATGGATACACCAAATATACAGTGGACACTCGACAGAAGCTTCTGGCTGTTTTTAGTTTGACTCATATAGCCACCTATAGATGACCCAGACCTTCAAGTTTGAAGCCATTGGCTAAGTTGTTTGGAAGCCCAAGGTGCCGACATGACCCAGTAGGACCCTGAGGTTCCATAACTCATTCGGTGTTGGAACCTCACTGGGTTTGTTACTTTGCACAGCACTTCACATTCAATTTTCATTTGATCCCCTCTATTCCAGACCTTCTGGCTAGGTGTACTAGATATAGTATTCACAAAGTACACTTTTTTACAGTTTTTGTCATAAGGATTATTCAGGATGTGATGCACTTATCAAATCACCTTCCTGCAGGTCCAGGTGGGCATATGTGGCCATCAGGTCCCACATCCACTTGAAGTTCCTTGATTAACTCCTTTGATATGTGAGCAGAATTAGACTGTGGATCTTGGCTAACACTTGGGTGGTATTCCAGGAAGAATCTGGAGCTTAGCTACCTACGTTTTGTTGAGAGAAAGCTACATAACCTCTACCTCCACCTTTATTTCAGCCTTTTGCTCCAGAGGCATTAGTAAAGGTCTATTGAGGTTTCTTCTCCTTTAGGAGTGGGCTGAGGATGAATTACATCCTTGTACACTTTTTTTATATGAAGAACACATGGTCTGTGACTTTTAAAAAATGAATGATTATAAAAGCTTGGAAAATCATGGTTAGACTCCGAGACTTTATAGTTTGCACTTTGGCGAAGCAATTCAAAACTAGGCTTGCATGGCTGTGTAGGTCAACAGACTGGTGCTTGGGTTGTAGCTTGGCCATTCTGTCTCATAAAATTGCACCTTTTTTAAAGAGAAACTGTCAATAGCTTTTGGTTATAAACTAAATCACGTTCATGATCATCTGAATGGGGTTCCTCAGACGTACCCCTTAATTGAGGAAAAGTGTTTTGTACTTGTTGCCTGCTGCATTTTATTGCGCGGTCAGGTCCAATGTTGGGACTTCAGATTGCAATCAGCGCCACCCAGATCCCTTCAAATGCGGCCTTTTCGAAGCAGCTGATGTCTCTACATTATCCACCCAGTGCCTGAAATCTTGCACCTATGGAATCACTGGCTGTTCATTAGGGCACAATGAGGCGCGCCTGTGCAGGCCTACAATTCTACTGCGAAGGCGACTGACTTCTGGCCCTCAGTAGAGACGTCATCCAGGTACATGCAATTAGAAGAGGCAGAGTTTGAAGGGACCGAGGTTTTGCTAGTTACAATCTGGAGGCACCCATCGCATAGGAACCCAAAATTTACATTCAGCATTGGACAGATATAAAAAACTTTCTGAGGTATGCAGGTTTTTTTTTTAACCCCTTTCACGACATGTGCCAGAGGTAGGAGTATGGAGTGGGCTCATTGGGGGAGCTTGCAACACATCTGGCAGGTAAAGGCTGTGTGTTACAGCTAAGACATTCCACTAACAATCACACAACAATGGGATTTAATACGTGATGGCAAGGGGGAGCGATATTTTAAGCTTACATCGGCGCGCCCATGATGTAACCCGAGTCATCAATAGGTTGATATGACAGAAGAGGGTCTGCTGAAGACCTCAGGGCTTGTCATTACAGCGCAACTTTGAAGTCTGCCTATGGCCAGGCATCAAAGTTAGCAGTGATTTCTGCTATACACAGCAATGCTATGTCATTTATGTATATAGCACAAGCTATCAGACAATTGCACCTTCAAGTCCCCTAATGGGACTATTAAAAATAGTGGAAATAAAAAATAAAATGCTTTTAAAAATATGAACCCCCACCCCCCAAAAAAATCCCATAAAAGTTCAAATCCCCCTTTTGATCCATTAAAAATAAAGATAAAAAAAAATCAAAATACACATATGTGGAAATGCTACATTCAGAAAGTCAGATCTATCAAAATAAAAAAATAATTAATCGGTAAACACTGAAAACAAAATAAAAGTCAACAATGCCCAAATTACTTTTTTTTTAGTCACCGCAATACCTAAAAAATGCAGTAATAAGCAATCAAAACATCATATTTATCTGAAAAGGGTATCAATAAAAACATCATCTCACCAAGCAAAAAAAAAGCCATGACACGGTTCCATCGACTGAAAAATGAAAAACGTTACGGATCTTGCAAAACAGCATCATAAAATATTTTATTTTGCAAGCTTCTTTGTATTACCACTAAAATACCATATTTTTCATTTTAAGACGCACAATATTATAACATGTACTCAAGAGATAAAAAAGGTAAAAAAAAAAATGTGGGGTCCGTCTTATGGCTACTTTACTATACCCAGACACCACTTCTATGCCTATAGCTGCCGCCGTTCTCAAGTTAATGGTGGTAGACAGAATATGGGTGGACATACTGTATATACAGTCATATGAAAAAGTTTGGGCACCCCTATTAATGTTAACCTTTTTTCTTTATAATAATTTGGGGTTTTGCAACAGCTATTTCAGTTTCATATATCTAATAACTGATGGACTGAGTAATATTTCTGGATTGAAATGAGGTTTATTGTACTAACAGAAAATGTGCAATCCACATTTAAACGAAATTTGACCGGTGCAAAAGTGTGGGCACCCTTATCAATTTCTTGATTTGAACACTCCTAACTACTTTTTACTGACTTACTAAAGCACTAAATTGGTTTTGTAACCTCATTGAGCTTTGAACTTCATAGGCAGGTGTATCCAATCATGAGAAAAGGTATTTAAGGTGGCCACTTGCAAGTTGTTCTCCTATTTGAATCTCCTATGAAGAGTGGCATCATGGGCTCCTCAAAACAACTCTGAAATGATCTGAAAACAAAGATTATTCAACATAGTTGTTCAGGGGAAGGATACAAAAAATTGTCTCAGAGATTTAAACTGTCAGTTTCCACTGTGAGGAACATAGTAAGGAAATGGAAGAACACAGGTACAGTTCTTGTTAAGCCCAGAAGTGGCAGGCCAAATAAAATATCAGAAAGGCAGAGAAGAAGAATGGTGAGAACAGTCAAGGACAATTCACAGATCACCTCCAAAGACCTGCAGCATCATCTTCCTGCAGATGGTGTCAATGTGCATCGGTCAACAATACAGCACACGTTGCACAAGGAGAAGCTGTATGGGAGAGTGATGCGAACGGAGCCATTTCTGAAAGCACGCCACAAACAGAGTAGCCTGAGGTATGTAAAAGCACATTTGGACAATCCAGTTATATTTTGGAAGAAGGTTCTGTGGACTGATGAAATAAAAATTGAGCTGTTTGGTCATACAAAAAGGCGTTATGCATGGAGGCAAAAAACACGGCATTCCAAGAAAAGCACTTGCTACTCACAGGAAAATTTGGTAAATCATGCTGGTAAATCAATTTGGTAAAATCATGCGTTGGGGCTGTGTGGCCAATGCCGGCACCGGGAATCTTGTTAAAGTTGAAGGTCGCATGGATTCAACTCAGTATCAGCAGATTCTTGACAATAATGTGCAAGAATCAGTGACGAAGTTGAAGTTACGCAGGGGATGGATATTTCAGCAAGACAATGATCCAAAACACCGCTCCAAATCTACTCAGGCATTCATGCAGAGGAATAATTACAATGTTCTGGAATGGCCATCCCAGTCCCCAGACCTGAATATCATTGAACCTCTGTGGGATGATGTGAAGCATGCTGTCCATGCTCGGCGACCATCAAACTTAACTGAACTGGAATTGTTTTGTAAACAGGAATGGTCAAATCTACCTTCATCCAGGATCCAGGAACTCATTAAAAGCTACAGGAAGCGACTAGAGGCTGTAATTTTTGCAAAAGGAGGATCTACAAAATATTAATGTCACTTTTATGTTGAGGTGCCCATACTTTTGCGCCGGTCAAATTTTGTTTAAATGCGGATTGCACATTTTGTGTTAGTACAATAAACCTCATTTCAATCCAGAAATATTACTCAGTCCATCAGTTATTAGATATATGAAACTGAAATAGCTGCTGCAAAAACCCAAATTGTTATAAAGAAAAAAGGTTAACATTAATAGGGGTGCCCTTTTTCATATGACTGTATATATATATATATATATATATATATATATATATATATACACATACAAACACTGGATTCTAGAGATGTTTTTTATAAGTTATACTAGGGGAAGATTTCATATTTCACTATATTTTTCCAGTAATTTCTTAATCATTATAAACCTTTGCTTTAGATAATTGGGCTTTTTTAAATACTTTTTTTATACATATAAATGAAAGTGGCACCTTCAGTTTCTGTGCAGCGTTGCAGTTAATCGAGGTGAAAAGTTCATATGTTCTGCTGAAATTAAACTACTCCTGAAATATTGGAAATGTTTTAAGAATTAAATCTGTTAAGTAAAATAGGTAAGAAAGATTCACAAATCAATTTTGTTAAAAAGCAATTTACCATAAAGGGATTTTAAATATAATACAATAAATATCCTATGGCAAAAATCAGAAGTGTAACTTGAAGATCTTGGCCCCAATGAAAGAATTGTCACCTCACTTAGGTCACTCAGTTCACTGAGGTCACCTGAGGTCAGGTTACCTGTGACCACAGGTAGAAGACCATGGGAACCTCCAGCTGTGATTGCAAATAACTCGAGTGATGTCACCGCTCACTGCTGTGGCTCATTCTCTGTCTGACGCTCACAGTGGGCAGTCATATTCTATACCCGTGTGCTGTCACTTCAGATGTAGCAGAGCTGGAATCTTTGTGGGCACTAATGTGGATTACTTTGGATCTGGATGTTTTGGAGGTTAATAAAAGAGTGATCAGTATCCACCAAGATTTAAGAACTATAGAAGAAAGATGCCGAGGACACCACTGGGATACCCACATGATGTCAGATTACTGCTGGGCTATACAGAGTGATTGCCTTGGCGCAACTCACTGCAATAAATCTTTGGCACGGTATCTCAAATAAATGAATAATGTAGCAATGACAACTCTTTATGTATATTTAATTCTTAGTCTGGGAAATAAATGATTCATAAATAAAAGAAATCCCAATAACCAAGAAGACAAAACTAATAATGTTTTGTAGACATCAGTCCTAGTGTTCGATCAGTCGCATGCATATGCAAAAGGTAGACACAAGGTCAAAATTGTTGGTACCCCTCCTTTAATGAAAGAAAACCCCACAATGGTCACAGAAATAACTTGAATCTGACAAAACTAATAATACATAAAAAAAAATCTATGAAATTGAACAAATGACAGTCAGACATTGCTGCTTTTCTGCTTCCACAGAATTTAAAGAAAAAAATAAAACTCATGAAACTCCTCCCTTCCTTAACTTAATATTTTGTTGCACAACCTTTTGAGGCAATCACTACAATAAATTAATTCCTGTAACTGTCAATGAGAGTTCTGCACCTCTCGACAGGTATTTTGGCCACTCCTCAAGAGTAAACTGCTCCTTGTGTCTGGTGTTTGAAGTTTGCCTTTTCCAGATGGCATGTTTCAGCTCTTTCCAAAGATGCTTAGTAGGATTTAGGTCAGGGCTCATAGAAGCCACTTAAGAATAGTCCAATGTTTTCCTCTTAGCCATTGTGGGGTGTTTTTAGCTGTGTGTTTTCGGTCATTATCCTGTTGCAAGACCCATGACCTGCGACTGAGACCAAGCTTTCTGACACTGGGCAGCATATTTCCCTCTAGAATCCCTTGATAATCTTGAGATTTCATTGTACACTGCACGGATTCAAGACACCCTGTGCCAGATGCAGCAAAGCAGCCCCAGAACATAACAGAGCCTCCTCCATGTTTCACAGTAGGGACAGTGTTCTTTTCTTGATATGCTTCATTTTTCCATCTGTAAACATAGAGCTGATGCCAAAAAGTTCCATTTTTGTCTCAACTGTCCATAGGACATTCTCCCAGAAGCTTTGTGGCTTGTCAACATGTAGTTTCGCAAATTCCAGTCTGGCTTTTTAATGATGTTTTTTTCCCCAATGGTGTCCTCCTTGGTCATCTCCCATGCAGTTCATTTTGGCTCAAACAATGACAGATGGTGCGATCTAACACTGATGTTACTTGAGCTTGAAGTTCACCTTTAATCTCTTTAGACGTTTTTCTGGGCGCTTTTGTTACCATTCATATTATCCATCTCTTTGATTTGTCATCAATTTTCCTCCTGTGGCCACGTCCAGGGAGGTTGGCTACAGTCCCATGGATCTTAAATTTCTGAATACTAAGTGCAACTGTGGTCACAGGAACATCAAGCTGCTTGGAGGTGGTCTTATAACTTTTACCTTTAACATGCTTGTGTATAATTTTCTTTCTGATCTCCTGAGACAACTCTTTCCTTTGCTTCTTCTGGTCCATATTGCGTGTGGTACACACCATGTCACCAAACAACACAGTGACTATTTGTAGCCCTATATACAGGCTCACTGACGTCTTGATCTACAATCTTGATTGCAAGATTGTAGACACCTGATGCTAATTAGTGGACACACCTTAATTTAACATGTCCCTTTTGTCACATTATTTTAAGGGGAACCATCATTTCTGCCCAGGCCTGTTTCATGAGTTTTATAATTTAAAAAAATTCTGTGGAAGCAGAAAAGCTGCAATGTCTGACTTTCATTTGTTCATTTTCATAGAGTTTTTATTTATTATTACTTTTGTCAGATTCAAGTTATTTCTGTGACCATTGTGGGTTTTTCTTTCATTAAACGAGGGGTACCAACAATTTTGACCACGTGTGTATATCACATCACATTAACTGGAGCTGATGGAAGAAAAAATTAGACTCCGCAACAAAAAACTACCTAAAAACAGAATACTGTAAGTATCTCAGGCACTAATTTACTTATTCTCCAATGTTATCAGTTCATAAACATCATTTACCGGTTTCTTTAATAAACTCATACCGGCTATATATGCTGTAATAATATAATCTATAAATGCTGAACATTATAGGAAATGAGATTACATTTTCTTTTTCTTTTTCTTTTTTAGATATATGGGCTGGGATTTTAATTAAAACGTAGATATTGACATTTCAAACATCTAATGAACCCAAGCTAAGTGCTAAAATTAACTCTGACTATGGATTCAGAATATATTTCTGTCTCAATTGTCCCAATATTTTTTTTTTTTCATCTTGAAAAATGGACGTCTCGTTCCTTCTTATCTTCCAGGTGTTCTATGTTGTCAGGAAATGGGACTTTTTATATTAAAAGAGACCAAAGAGCAGTCTGCACCTTTTTGACTTAACGTTTGATTCGATACCTTGTTCAAGGCTCTCTACGCTTTTTATTAAAAAGTTTTATTCTTTCAATTCTTTAGTCCTCAGACTTATTTTTTTTTACCAGATTTTTCTATTAAAATAAATTACATATTAGTTATTTTTGGCTATTTCTTTATTTTTTTTTAATAAGATGGAGCTTGTTAAAAATTGAGAATTCCTGTAACTCATAAAAGGTATAGAAGAAAATTCCATTTATAGATATATTGATTCTACTGTAGCCGAAGCAATTACCATTTGAAAGCTCCTTAGAACGCAATAGAGATGGTATAGAAAGGTATATATATATATATTGGTCGGTGAGTGAAGGCGATAGACTATGTATAGTCACCGGTATTCAGGAAGAAAAGGAAGAATGAAAGCTTACTTCAAAAGGAGACGGTGATGGTTTTTCTGCAATAATCTTGTTCATGTCAATGTTTTGAAAGGTATTTAAAGGAATGGAGCACACAGAAATCTTCCCGATGAGAGTTTCCGAAGAAAATGACTTCTCTTTACAGTTGTGAAGTGAAGCTTCCAAGCACAAGACTTGTTTTTCCATCAAATTCCACAGATGCTTGATTGTATTGAGATCTGGGGCATTTGGAGGCCAAGTTGTCATCTTCAACACTTTATTATGTTCCTCAATCTATTCTTGTACAATGACTGCAGTGTGGCAGGAACATTAAACTGCTAGAAGGAATCACTGCCATTTGGTAATACTGCCAAATGGGTGTACTTGTTCTGTAGAATATTTAGGCAGTTGTTAAGTATATGTCAACGTATTGTCCACAGAAAGCAAGATTTCCCTTCAGAATATTACCCATGTCATCACACTGCCTCTGTCGGCTTGTTTTCTACTAATAGTGCAACTTTGAACAAGCTCTTTCCCACATAGACAATTGCCCATGTACAGTGGGGGAAAGAAAGTATTTAGTCAGCCACCAATTGTGCAAGTTCTCCCACTTAAAAACAGGAGAGAGGCCTGTAATTGACATCATAGGTGACCACAGCTATGAGAGACAAAATAAGAAAACAAATCCAGAAAATCACCTTGTCTGATTTGGCAAGATTCTTTTTGCAAATTATGGTGGAAAATGAGTATTTAGTCATGTAAACACATGCAAGATTTCTGGCTCTCGCAGACCTGTAACTTCTTCTTTACGAGGCTCCTCTGTCCTCCACTCATTGCCTGTAGTAATGGCCCCTGTTTGAACTTGTTATCAGTATAAAAGACACCTGTCCACAACCTCAAACAGTCACACTCCAAACTCCACTATGGTGAAGACCAAAGAGCTGTCGAAGGACACCAGAAACAAAATTGTAGCCCTGCATCAGGCTGGGAAGACTTAATCTGCAATAGACAAGCAGCTTGGTGTGATGAAATCAAGTGTGGGAGCAATAATAAGAAAACGGAAGACATATAATAAGACCACTGCTAATCTCCCTCGATCTGGGCCTCCACGCAAGATCTCAGCCCATGGGGTCAAAATGATCGATCACAAGAACGGTGAGCAAAAATGCCAGAACCACACGGGGGAACCTAGTGAATGACCTGCATAGAGCTGGGACCCCCGTAATAAAGGCTACCATCAGTAACACACTACACCACAAGGGACTCAGATCCTGCAGTGGCAGATGTGTTCCCCTGCTTAAATGTCTGGGCCCGGCTGAAGTTTGCTAGAGAGCATTTGGATTATCCAGAAGAGTATTGTGAAAATGTCATATGGTCTGATGAAACCAAAGTAGAACTGTTTGGTAGAAACACAACTTGTCGTGTTTGGAGGAGACAGAATGCTGAGTTGCACCCAAAGAATACCATACCTATGGTGAAGCATGGGGGTGGCAACATCATGCTTTGGGGTTGTTTCTCTACAAAGTAACCAAGAAAACTGATCCATATACAGTACATGAAAGAATGAATGGGGCCATGTATTGTGAGATTTTGAGTGCAAACCTCTTTCCATCAGCAAGGGAATTGAAGATGAAACATGGCTGGATCTTTCAGCATGATAATGATCCCAAGAACACCACCAGGGCAACCAAATAGTGGCTTCGTAAGAAGCATATGAAGTTCCTGGAGTGGCCTAGCCAGTCCCCAGATCTCAACCCCATAGAAAACCTTTGGAGGGAGTTGAAATTCCGTGTTGCCCAGTGACAGGCCCAAAGCATCACTAATCTAGAGGACATCTGTATGATGGCGTGGGCCAACATACAATTAACAGTGTGTGCCAACCTAGCTTAGCTCGTTTTGTGGCAACTTTTAAATGTGTTTCTACTTTGTACTTTTGTGAAAGGAGCTGTCTAATCATCAACAGTAGATGTGATAGGAGTTTCTGTCATCCAATGTGGGGATCTTGTACTGTATGGTGCACTCCACGCAGTTGCTTCATAGAGTAACTTCTGGTGACCATCATGAAAGATATCTAATTCTCAGGAGGGCATTAAGTGATCACATGGCCTAACTGAAGAGAAGGAATATTTGAATATTAAACTCGAAAGCTGAATTATGAATATGGAAGAATTGTTACAGAACCAATTAAAATTACTGGAGGGCTGTTTTAAGTGAGATAACGTATGGGCTTTGCACGATACTTAAAGAGTAACCTTATTATCCATAGCAATTAGTCAGAGGCTATGTTTACAAGCTTGCTAGTTCAGCTTGTTTTTGTGGCAACTTTTAAACATGTTTCTACTTTATACTTTTGTGAAAGGAGCTGTCTAATCATCAACAGTAGCTGTGATGGAAGTTCTGTCATCCAATGTGGGGAACTTGTATGGTACACTCCATGCAGTTGCTTCATAGAGGAACTTCTGGTGACCCTTTTTAAAAACATAATTCTCAGGAGGAGGGCATTAAGTGATCACATTGCCTAACTGAAGAAAAGGAATATTTGAACTTTAAAATAGAAAGCTGAATTATTAATATGGAAGAATCATTACAGAACCAATTAAAATCACTGGAGAGATCCTTTAAGTCAGATAACTTATTGGCTCTGTCCATATTAAAGAGTAACATTAGAATACATAGCGAGTGATCAAAGGAGCTGTCTAATCATCAACATTAACTGTGATAGGAGTTTCTGTCATCCAATATAGGGAACTTGAATGGTACACTCCATGCAGTTGCATCATAGAGGAACATCTGGTGACCCTCTTGAAAGACATATAATTCTCAGGAGGGCATTAAGTGATCACATGTCCTAACTGCAGAGAAGGAATCTATGGATTTTCAAATAGAAAGCTGAATTATGTATATTGGAAGAATTGTTACAGAACTGATTAAAATCACTGGAGGTCTGCTTTAAGTG
This sequence comes from Anomaloglossus baeobatrachus, assembly GCF_048569485.1. Lineage (NCBI taxonomy): Eukaryota > Metazoa > Chordata > Amphibia > Anura > Aromobatidae > Anomaloglossus > Anomaloglossus baeobatrachus. The sequence goes on from NC_134359.1 coordinate 38,509,579, forward strand.
AGATAACGTATGGGCTTTGTACCATACTTAAAGAGAAACATTATTATATATAGCAATTGATCAGATGCCATATTCACATGTTACAATGTAGATTGAAATGTCAGATTTGATAAAACCACAGAGTTCATTATCTTGCCCACTAATTTTGCATAAAATATATCTGCATAAATTAGACCCTTGAAGGGCTGTGACTACCATTATGGCTGCCCTATGCATTCCATCCCCAATAGGTATATCTGGCCAAAAAGATGCACGACAGAGAACCTAGTGACTCCATCTGCATCATTATAGTCAAGAGGCCCCATCGGTACATGTGCCCGAATCCCATTCTGCAGGGTGGTGGACGTAAGCACTGACAGAGTACCTGAATATAATTTCATAGTGTCATAGTGTTTAAGGATGAAGGTAGACTTAGGTCCATCGAGTTCAACCCATAGCCTAACCTAAGGGTCGCGTCACACGCTACGATATATCGGGCAATATGTCATCGGGGTCACGGATTCCGTGACGCACATCCGGCATCATTAGAGATATCGTAGCGTGTGACAGCTACGAACAACTGTGAATGAGCAAAAATACTCACCTTATCGTTGCTCGTTGACACGTCATTCATTTTCATAATGTCATTCCTCTTTTTGTGTGCCGGTTGTTCGTCATTCCCGAGGCAGCACACATCGTTCCATGTTACACCTCGGGAACGATGAACACAGCTTACCTGCGTCCCGCCGGCAATGCGGAAGGAAGGAGGTGGGCGGGATGTTACGTCCCGCTCTTCTCCGCCACTCCGCTTCTATTGGGCGGCCGCTGTGTGATGTCGCTGTGACGCCGAACGTCCCCCCCCTTCAGGAAGAGGATGTTCACTGCCCACAGCGAGGTCGTTTGGAAGGTAAGTACGTGTGATGGAGGTTACCGACTTTGTACGCCACGGGCAATAAATTGCCCGTGATGCACAAACGACGGGGGCGGGTGCGATCGCTCGTGCGATCGCACGATATATCGTCACGTGTAACGCCGGCCTAACTTGTTGATCCAGAGGAAGGCAAAAACCCCATGAGCAAACAGTATGTGCCACGTTAAGAGAAAAAAATTCCTTCCTAACTCCAAAAAACGCTGGAAGTTGACGTGACATCACCGGATCTCAAAGGTCATGGAGCCCGGCGGTCACATAATGGGTATGAGCGGACCACAATAGCATCGCTTAGAGGCAGAATTGACTACACAAGGTATTTAAGAAAAGCCTTCTTCCTGAGCAGTGAAATTTGATCTAGTGTCTAATAAAATTTTAACTTTGATCTTTGCATTTTCTAATCAGGAGGCAAAGCACGAGGCTTATTTTTTTGTAATCAGGAGACACAATGTAAAGTAAGATTCGGGCGTTGATTTAGATTTTGCATTCCTTGTTTGTTTGTTTTTTACTTATTTGACTTTTTGGGTTTTAGTAAAAAATAAATTTTGCAGGGATACCAAGAGGTGGTGTCCAAAACCTGAAAAAGTTGTTAAACGTCGGTCTATAGACACTATTGAGCAGAGATAGCCTACTTTACAAAATCAATGTTCCCTGAGAGCTTTTGATTGACGCTTTGACATGTAAACATGGTTTAAACATAGGAATTGATTGCACATAAATATAGCTACAAGTTAAAAATGTATTCATCTGTTAAAAAAAGAACATTTTCAAATCTGTTTTCTGAGTTTTCATTTATCATCATAGTCAAGTGAGAAATGTACATATTAAAGTAATTTGATGTAATATTCCGGCAGAGTGAGATTCCCTAGAGGAGTAGATCACTATTTTTAAATATTCCAAAGCTATACCATATGGCTTTACCCTCTGGATTATCTGTGCGGATGGTTTTATGTAACTGTTTGTGTCATAATTAGTTACACCTTGCCAAAGTATTTTTTTTAAATTATTCTAATTATGTGCACACTACAGACTACATAGTTACATAGGTTGAAAAAAGACCTAGGTCCATCTACAAAAATCTAAAGGGGGCTTTACACGCAGCGATATCACTAGCGAGCATACCCGCTCCCGTCGTTTGTGCGTCACGGGCAAATCGCTGCCCATGGCGCACAATATCGTTAGGAGTTACACGGACTTACCTGACTAGCAACGTCGCTGTGGCCGGCGAACCGCCTCCATTCTAAGGGCGCGGTTAGTGCGGCGTCACTAAGCGGCCGCCCAATAGAAGCGGAGTGGCAGAGATGAGCGGGCGTAACATCCGCCCACCTCCTTCCTTCCTCATTGCCGGTGGCCGCAGGTAAGCTGTAGTTCGTCGTTCCCAAGGTGTCACACGTAGCGATATGTGCTGCCTCGGGAACTACGAACAACCTGCGTCTTCAACAATCAACGATTTTTTGAAAATGAACAACGTGTCAACGATGGACGATTTCGTGAGTATTTTCCATCGTTAACGGCCGCTCGTTGGTGTCACACGCAACGATGTCGCTAACGATGCCGGATGTGCGTCACGGAATCCGTGACCCCGGCGATATATTGTTAGATATGTCGTTGCGTGTAACGGGGCCTTTAATCTCATTGCACTGTCAATCTTTATTCCATTTGTTGCATATTTGTTGCTTATAACTTTCAGTAGGTTAGTTCGCCCCTCAAACCCTGCACCAAACATACATTGTATATTAATTGACATAATAATATATTTTAACCACCCATTGTCTGAACCTTTGTGCCAATCCACATACAACTCTAAAGACACTTGATCTTTTAGAAAATTGTTGCAAAGTCAGCAGCTACAGGAGCGGGAAACTGGCAGTCAGAGACTGATGGACTCCCTATAGAGAAGGCAGAGATGGTTTATTACCTTGTTTGCCTTCCTGCAGTTTTGGAAGCACTAACATTGCTTCTTCCCATCCTAGTGATCATGTAATTCCAGGGTTATGGGAAAAAGCAGCATCTGCTGGGTATAAGCAGACCCAGATCCTTTGCGCTGAGCAGAAAGTAGACAGAATTTTCCCTGTAACTGGGGCTAAGGGGGTACTTTGCACGCTGCGACATTGCTAGCGATCTGGTTAGCGATGTGAAATGCTAGAGCACAAGTGCGATCTTTCGAGTATCTACTAGGCATTGCTCCCACCCAGCCAGACTACTAGGCATTGCTCCCACCCAGCCAGAATCCTACTCCACACTGATGAGGGGCAATACCCCGATACAGCTGTCTGTGGATGGATACCTGGCCTTGGTATTTGCCTTGTCATATCTTTAAACGTGTCAAAAAGTTGGATATTGACTATAAGGGCCACTTAATATGGTGGTTATGGTGGTCTCCTAAAAAGAGTCACCACTTGGCTGGGCCCTTCCCGGAGGGATATCTGGCTGGTTTCTGTGTTGAGACTCCTAACAGAGGCTCCACGGACCTTTTTGATTTGCATATTTCCCAGGGGGCAATGCACCTAGGATTTCACTGTCTTGAGCACCCTTGCTGGCTGCTGGCAGTGTTTTCTCTGGCTGGTCTCCCCGAGATCAGTGATTGTTTTGTTTTATTGGTCTACTAGGCATTGCTCCCACCCAGCCAGAATCCTACTCCACACTGATGAGGGGCAATACCCCGAAACAGCTGTCTGTGGATGGATACCTGGCCTTGGTATTTCCCTTGTCATATCTTTAAATTTGTCAAAAAGTTGGATATTGACTATAAGGGCCACTTAATATGGTGGTTATGGTGGTCTCCTAAAAAGAGTCACCCCTTGGCTGGGCCCTTCCCGGAGGGATATCTGGCTGGTTTCTGTGTTGAAACTCCTAACAGAGGCTCCACGGACCTTTTTGATTTGCGGAGATCGCACATAGGTCATTTTACGCATGTGCAATCTCGAAAGATCACACTTGCGATCCAGCATTTCACGAGATCGCTAGCGATGTCGCAGTGTGCAAAGTACCCCTAAGTCAAGCCCCAGTTACATGGGAAATCAACAACAACAAAAATTTATCTAAATGCTGAAATGCCTCCAAAGTCTTTTATGACCTCTTGAAGGGCACAATATATGACCTCATTGCAAAGTCAGTAGCTATGGGAGCGAGAATCTGGCTGTCAGAGACTGATGAACTCCCTATAGAGAAGCCTGAGATGATTTATTACCTTGTCTGTCTTCCTGCAGTTTTGGAAGCACAAACATTGCTTCTTCCCATCCTAGTGATTGTGTAATCCTAGGGTGATGGGAAAAAGCAGGAGCTGGTGGGTATAAGAAGACCCAGATCATCTCAGCTGAACAGAAAGTAGACAGAATTTTCCCTGTAACTGGGGCTCATATTCAAGCCCCAGGTACATGGGAACTCAACAATAGTAAATATGTATTTAAATGCTGAAATGTCTCCAAAGTCTTTTCTGACCTCTTGAAGGGCACAATTTGTATAATCAATGAAGAATTAAAGATACAAAAAGCAAGAAACAAAATTAATAAAATAAAAAAGAGTGCTGATTCTAATAGCCTTTTGCTATTAAAAATTATGTGCATCAACATGTGCCATCGGTTATTATTTTCAGCCTAACAGGTGCAGACAGCTTTGGAACCATCATACCATGCCTACACGATTTGGGTAGTCAGGCTCTTCACTCCTTTTACTTGAGTTTTCGCACTTGTAAATACTGCATTTTCCGGATTATAAAATGCACTTTTTTCCCTCAAACTGGGGGTAGCATGGGGTGCGTCTTATAATCAGGATATGGCTTACCGGAGCGGCAGTGTTGGAGTGGGGTTACAGGAAGCAGGGTCAGCGATACTGAGGGCTCATAGGAGGGCATGCCACTGCAGTGGAGCAGCTCAGGATGGTCACAGGACGTAGGGTCAGCGATGTGGCGGGCGCCATTGATCTGACAGCGGGCTCTATTGAATTGCCTGCGGTTGACATGATGGACTTCAAGCAAATAGCCGCAGAGGCGGTGCGTGCACAGATTAAAGTAATGGACTTCAAGAAAATGACCGTGGAGGCCTATCTGCGCACACGCCACCTTTGTGACCTTTTTTTAAGTCAATCTTGTCAACCGCAGGCGATTCAATGGAGCCCGCAGTACTCCAGCAAATCAATGGCGCCTGCCGCTGCGACACCCCCGAGCCCACAGTATCACTGACCCTCCGTCCACTGAGCCGCGACACCCCCTCCTCCGAGCCCGCAGCATCACTGACTCTGCGTCTTGTAGCCTTCCTGAGCCGCTTCCTGAGCCACTCCACTAACTTCACTTGACCCTGGTGAGATATTATAAGACACACTAGGATTATAAGACGGACCCTCATTTTAACATTAAAAATTATTTTCCTATTTTCCTCCTCTAAACTTGGGGTGTGTCTTATAATCCAGCATGTCTTATAAAATGAAAAATACGGTAACATTATTCAAACAGATGTACACATGGCACTTGTTACATCTGTAGTCTGATCTTGCAGTTATGTGTTACTCCTTCCATCTGACCCCTCATCTACTGTCTCTAGGTTATCAAGAAAGGGAGGGGAAGGGTGTTATGATCTGGAACCATGGAAGACCATCATAAATAATTGGTAAAAGGTGACAAGAGCATTGGCAACTAATCTGTCCGCCATCCCCTTACTAACCATCAACACTAGAAGTAGCCGAGGGGTGAACTAACATCCTGTGCACCGCGAACCCAGCCGGAGAACTAGCTATCCTAAAGGAAGGAAAGATGAATAACTCTCTGCCTCAGAAAATAGATAAAGAATAGAAAGCCCCCCACATTCAAAGACTGCTGTGATATAGGAAAACACAATACACAGATGGATGATAGGATTAGCAAAAAGTGAAGCCCTACTGACTAAATAGGACAGGATAGGAAAGGGACTGATGGTGGCCAGAGAAAAACCCTGCTAAAATCCAAAAACCTAATAGTACAAAAAGCCCTCAGAACGCATTATCTGAACTCCGTCCTATACCAGGCGCTCTTGTCATACCAATGAACAGAAAGCAGGAACCATTACAAATTCAAGAAGCAACTAACACATGGACTTATAGGAGCAATACTCCAAACAAAGCTGCAGGGAGCTTCCCAGCTAAGCAACTGAGAGGCAAGATTCCTGCTTGCAAATAAACTGACAATTACCACAGCAAATGACAAACTCAGATAAGAGTAAAAAGAACCAAACAACAAATAAAGAGCCAAGCACTTATCTGGGGTAGATGTGGTCTGGAGCAGGATGAAGCAGGCTGGTGAACAAAGAACAACTAACATCCGGCATAGCCTACCAGCAGACAAGGGTTTAAATAGGCAGAGAGTTATCAATGGAAATGCCCATTGCTCAACACACCTGGTCTTTGTCCAAACCATTCCTGGCCACAAGAGGGAGCCTCACAGAGCAAAAGCATTACTGACATTCACAACAGAAGGGAGTGGTATAATATGTGACAATAAAATTAGATTGCATAAAGATTGTTTTTACTCTTAAAACACGGAGCCTTATAGGTATACATAAGGGTGTAGACAAAAAAAAGAAGAAATAATAATAATAATAAATAATTATTATTATTAATAATAATAATAATAATAATAATAATAATAATAATAGTTATTCAATGTATTGCATTTATCCCAAAATAGTGTCACTTAAAATGTAGAACTTATTCAGCAACAAATAAAACTGTCTAAACAGTAAAGTTCTGGCTTTTGGAACATGGAGATAAAATAAATGAATAAATTAGTTAATTAATTAATTAATTAATAATAATAATAATAATAAGTTATTTAATATATTGCATTTTTCCCATAATAGTGTCACTTAAAATGTAGAACTCATTCAACAAAAAATAAACCTGTCTGGCTTTTGGAACATGGAGATAAAAAAAAATAAAATAAATAATAATAATAATAATAATAATAATAATAATGATAGTTGTTAAATGTATTGCATTTATGCCAAAATAGTTTCTTTTAAAATGTAGAACTTATTCAGCAAAAAATAAAACTGTCTAAACAATAAAGTTCTGGCTTTTGGAACATGGAGATAAAATAAATAAATAAATAAATAAATATATTAATTAATGAATTAAAAAAAAATAATAATAATAATAAAAAAGTTATTTATAGTTACATAGTTACATAGTTACTTAGGTTGAAAAAAGACCTATGTCCATCTAGTTCAACCTCCCTCCACCAGTTCTTCATTTGGTCACTAAGTCATTTATAACCAACAATGTTATGTACTGAGGAAATCACCCAGCCCTGATATAAAAGCTGTTATAGTATCTGCCATTACTACCTCTTGTGGTCGGCATTCCACAGTCTGACTGCTCTAACTGTAAAGAACCCTTTCATATTTAGCTGTCGGAATCGCTTTTCTTCCACTCGCAGTGAGTGCCCCCTGATCCTTAGTATTGTCTTTGGAAGAAATAAGTCATGTGCCAGTCCTTTATATTGACCACAAATGTATTTATACATATAAAATTCAATGTATTGCATTTCCCCCAAAATAGTGTCACTTAAAATGTAGACCTTATTCAGCAAAAAATAAAATTGTCTGGCTTTTGGAACATGGAGATAAAATAAAATAAATAATAAAAATAATAATAATAATAATAATAATAATAATAATTATTATTATTATTATTATTATTATTATTATTATTCAATGTGTTGCATTTATCCCAAAATAGTATCACTAAAAATAGAACTTATTCAGCAAAAAATAAAACTGTCTAAACAGAAAAGTTCTGGCTTTTGGAACATGGAGATAAAAAATAAATAAACAAATAAATACAAATTAAACTGCTGCATTCTGAAGGCCAACACGCGCAGTGTCATTATTTTGCTGTTTCTTTTCTTAGTTACTTGTGTTTAAGCCATTGACAATGATTTATTTCAGCTTTGTTTGCCCATATAGATATGAATGGTGCCCAATAATCCAACAAAATTTGCCATTTCTGGATATCTCCGAACCCATGGATCACACATTATTGGGATTTTTCTGTGGTATGGTTTTGCATTTTATGTAGCCATGCAGACTAATATAACTATAAAAGCAGAACATCTGCTCTGGTGTTTTCCCTGATAGCACCGCGTGTTTCACGCATCGCTAGAATTAAAACTTATTTTAACATTCTGTTAATTTGACAGCCTACAGCTGCGTGTAACCTCTGGCTCTTTTCCACTCATCCTATACAGCAGCCTTAGAGAAATGTGGAAAAAGACTATAATGATGAGAGTCTTGTCACGTTCCGATCAGTTGGGGACAGCTTTGATGTATAAGGTGAAAGGAGGAAGAATGTATGGAACAGTTGCTCTTTTCTTTCTTCAGATATTCATGAAAATAAGCCAAGGATTTGCACTCAGCCATTTCCACATCTATATCCGCGCACACCGTATATACATATGCACACTAAGCCATCTCCACACACAGAACATCCAATCCTCCATATATACTCTGGGCAGGGAATATATATATATATATATATATATATATATATATATATATATATTGGTGTCCCTGGGAGATTAGGCAGCACCACCACTACACCGTGAACCAATAGAATTAAAGAGGTTGGCCACTACTTTAACATTGATGGGCTATCCTTAAGCGGGCTTTACATGCTACGAGATTGCTACAGCGATCTCGTTGGGGTCACGGATTTTGTGACGCACATCCGGCCGCTGTAGCGATCTCGTTGTGTGTGACTCCTAGGAGCGATTTTGGATCTTTGCAAAAACGTCCAAAATCGCTACTCATTGACTTGGGGGTCCTCTCCCAATTATCGCTGCTGTCGCTTGGGCGAAGTTGATCCTCGTCCCTGCGGCACCACACATCGCTACGTGTGACGCTGCAGGAACGAGGAACCTCACCTTACCTGCCACACGCCAGCAATGAGGAAGGAAGAAGGTGGGCGGGATGTTCGTCCCTCTCATCTCCGCCCCTCCGCTTTGATTGGGCGGCCGCTTAGTGATGTCACTGTGATGCCGAGCGAACCGCCCCCTTAGAAAGGAGGCGGTTCGCCGGTCACAGCGATGTCGCCGAGCAGGTAAGTACGTGTGACGCTGCTGTAGTGATAATGTCCGCTACGGCAGCGATCTTCACATATCAGCATAACGATAGGGGCGGGTGCTATCATGCTCGCCATCTCTAGCATCGGCTAGCGATGTCACAGCGTGTAAAGCCACCCTTAGGATAGGTCATCAATATCTGATCGGCCGGGGTTCGACACCCCGCACCCCCACCGATCAGCAATACTGGGTGCCAGTGGCTACAGCCTGTGGCCAGAAAAAAGATGTTGGTGCCCCAGGGAGAATAGGCAGATTGCACTCCCCCACTACACCGTGAACAAGAGTTAAAGAGGTAGGCCGCTACTTTAACATTGATGGCCCACCATTAGTGTGGGTTTGATCGGCCAGGGTCCGACACCTTTGCCGATCAGCTGTTCTTGGTGGCTGCCTGTGGCCAGAACTGCTCAGTTCTGTTGCTGCCCCATCTTCTGATAGAGGCTGCGGTCTGGTACTGCACATCTGCCTCCTATTGATTAGCATGGGAGTCGCGGCTGGTATCAGAAGACAGGGCAGCTCCAATACTGAGCAATTCTGGTCACCTGCTGCCGCCACCGGCACAGAACACAGCTCATCTGCGGGGGTGCTGGGTGTCAGACTTCGGAGAATCATACATTGATGACCTATCCTAAGGTCATCTATGTTAAAGTAGTAGACAACGTCTTTAATAATACATCCATACACTGGCCTTATAGACGACTGATCTAAGGTTTAGATATGAAGACTTCAGGATATAAAAGTGAGCTCTCCACAGCACTGATCCAACAAAGTCACAGATAGAATAAATCACAATTACATGCATTTGCTCTCACATGACATCTTCTCTGCTGTGAGTTGTTCATTTTAGTTTTTCTTCTCCATCCTGCCCAAACCATCATGATCATATCCTCTGCCAATTGCAGAATCTGCTGCTCAGATATCTTATAAGTTATATTACACAGTTTCTTATTTTTATGTGTAATATTGATTTATAAAACAAAAGATAAAAATGACGGCTTCTGTGAATGTTTCATTTTCTTTTTTCGTCTCCATCCTGCCCAAACCATCATGATCATTTCCTCTGCCAATTGCAGAATCTGCTGCTCAGATATCTTATAAGTTATATTACACAGTTTCTTATTTTTTTGTGTAATATTGATTTATAAAACAAAAGATAAAAATGACGGCTTCTGTGAATGTTTCATTTTCTTTTTTCGTCTCCATCCTGCCCAAACCATCATGATCATTTCCTCTGAAAATTGTACAGTTTGCTGCTCAGATATCTCATAAGATACATTACAAAGCTTCTTATTTTCATGTGTAATATTGATATATAAAACAAAAATGAAAAATGTCGGCTTCTGTGAGTAGTTCAGTTTTTTTTCTTCTCCATCCTGCCCAAACCATCATGATCATTTCTTCTGAAAATTGCACAGTTTGCTGCTAAGATATCTCATAAGATACATTACAAAGTTTCTTATTTTCATGTGTAATATTGATTTATAAAACAAAAATGAGGAATGATGGCTTCTGTGAGTGCCGTGGTTCATTTTCTTTTTTCTTCTCGATCCTGCCCAAACCATCATGCTAATTTCCTCTGAAAATTGCAGTTTGCTGCTCAAATATTTCATAAGATACATTACAAAGTTTGTTATTTTCATGTGTAATATTGATTTATAAAGCAAAAATTAAAAATGACAGCTTCACTTTAAAAATAAGAAACTGACAGCAAATCTGGTCACAATATTCCCCATATTAATCTGTCTAGTGATATTTGATATCTAAACATCTATATGCATCTTTCAAAATGTAAAACACGGGAGTAAAGATTACTCATGTTTTATGCATCTTCTTTAATAAAATAAGAATATTATCATACAACATTACCATTAATATTTTATTTAGGACCCAAGGGAAAAATGTAATAGAAGTCTTGTACACAGAGCTCCTTTATTCTCCATGTCAGTGGCACAGACATCTACACCCTTCCTCCGCACACTTCCTTTTAACTTGTTTACTTGACCATTTTATGAAGGAGACATCGGGAGTCACTTGGGTACGATTGTGAGACATTGTTTTTACACTGCGCTGCAATATATCAACCATTTTTTCAAGTAATTGTACAAAAAAAACAATTAAAGGCAAATGTGGTGAAAAAAAATTACAGCTGTCATTTTATTTAATTGATTATTTTTTGTACCAATTGTGTACTAAGCATCTGCGTAAATGTGCAGCAGATACCATTGTCTGTAGGTCACTCTTCTGTATTTTACCCTCCTGCAGTATGTACTCTTGGTGGTGCTTTCCAGAGAAGAGGATGACCAGTTATGAATCTGATTCTAATATTATTAATATTCTTCATGATGAACACTTTTAGCAATGCTTTAAAGAGAAACTTAACTTAAGTTACTTAAGTAACAGGTGTGGGCAATATGAAAATCACAACTGAAAACAAATAAAAAGAGGAGAAGTTGACTCAATCTGTGCCACACTAAGCTTGGAGAACAGAATAAGTAGAAGAGAACTATCTGAGGACTTGAGAACCAAAATTGTTGAAAAATAACAACAGTCTCAAGTCTCCAAGTATATTTTCAGAGATCTTGATGTTTGTTTGTCCACGGTGCGCAACATAATCAGTATGTTTACAAACCATCCCCCTGTAGATAATCTCCCTGGATGTTGACTGTAGAGAATAATTGATGAAAAGTTGCAATGCAGGATAGTTCGGATGGTGGATAAGCCACAATCAAGATCCAAAGCAATTTAAGCTGTCCTGAAGGGTCAGGGTGCATCAGTATCAGTGCCAACTATCTGTCCACAGTTGAATGAAATTAAACTCTATGAAGGAGACCCAGGAGGACCCCACTGCTGACAGAAATAAAAAAGCTAGAATGCAGTTTGCCAGAATGTACGTGAGTAACCAAAATCCTTCTGGGAAAGTATCTTTTGGATAGATGAGACCAAGGTAGAGCTTTTTGGTAAAGCACATCATTCTACTGTTTAATGAAAATGGAATGAGGCCTACAAAGAAAAAAACACAGTACTTTCAGGCAAATATGGTGGAGGTTCAAAGATGTTTTGGAGTTGCTTTGCTGCATCTGACACTAGGGGTCTTAACTGTGTGCAAGGCATCATGAAATCTGAAGATTTCCTAAGGATTTCGGGTTGCAATGTGGTGCTTAGTTTCAGAAAGCTGGGTTTGTGTCATGGTCATGGGTCATGGGTCTTCCAGCAGGTTAATCACCCCAAACACAGAAGCACTTTGTTATGCTGGCAACTGTGGACCAACTGCACCAAAGGCCAAGCTCACTCTGAAGGATAGTGACTAAGTTCCTACCGGGTTTTCAAGAGAGCCTTTGATAGTGAAAATGGGCTGGGCTGCCGGTAGACACAAGATATCATTCCAGGGCAGTCCCCAGTACTGCAAAAGCTGACCCAAAGTTTAGGGATACAGGTGCATAGGGAAGGCAGGATAAAGCAGGTACAAGAGAGGGACTGGACAGACAAGTTCAGGTCCATGAACAGGCTGGTCAGGTTTAGGTACGGTAGACAGGCGAAACTGTCAGGATGGGACAGGAGCAATCAGACATGAGATGGAATCAGAGCCTGAAAGTAAAGGTACAGACTAGAATGCTGACATGAACAGGAACTATGGGAACCAAATTTTTCAGGCAACTCCCTACAGTGGAAGGTGCCTTGAATACTCTGTGACTCCCAGCCATAGGCTGGGGAACACTGTTGAATGCACTCATTGCCTCTTTAAAAGGTTCTATGGAAAGGAGCTGGGACAGTGCAGGGATGCCGGTGTTACACGCCCACAAATGCATGGAAACTAAGCCCTGGAGATTTCCTAAGCAGTAGCAATGAGTCCTGATTTCGATCCCATTGACACTTGTGAAAAGATCTTAAAATTACTGTTGGGAGAAATAACTTCAAATATGAGAGACCTGGAGCAAAATTAATGGGTCTGCGCACACATCAGTGATTTTTCACTGACTGTGTCTCCGTGCGGCGTACATACGTGTCCGTGATTTCTGCACGGAAACAAGTCAGTTTTTTTCTGGCATCACTGAAGTCCCAAGGACCACATTATGGTGTGATCCATGAAACACGTACCAGAACTTTCCAGCGATGCTGTGTCCAGCCCCCACTCTCTGCAGCTTCGTGGCAGCTCATGCATATTCATGAATGCAGCCAGAGCCAACCCGGAAGTAGCTGCAGAGAGTGGTGGATGGATGCTGCAGAGCCGAGGAGTTCAGCACCATGGAGAGCAGGAATGGGACAGGTGAGTAATGTCCATGTGCAATCACGGAGTACGGATCACATATCATGGATTGCACATGGACAACCACCGTGTACTGTGAATCACGGCACACAGAGGGACATAGGCGTTTTTTACACGTCAGTAAAGAACGTCTGTGTTTTTTACTGACGTGTGAAACAGACCGTACATGCACTTTAATGGCTTGCAGATTAGTGAATGTCTGAGTCCTGAGACTACCACCTTGATGGCCATTCTGAGGAAGAAGTGGGGAATCACTAGAAACCCGTCAATAAAAGCACCTTCCCCTTTATACCACGGATTGGACCATCATCTTATTCACAGCAGGGCAGATTGAGCCACATTTTTGACAGGTTCCTGCTCTTTTCCTTCAGCCTTTAGGCTCGTGAACCTTGCAGCAGCTGACATCGCTTTTATACTGGTTGTGTGTCACACAACCACACAAGGTTAGTGACATGCTTTTTCACCTATTTCCTTTTTATTCGGTAAAATTATATTGCGCTTGTTTTATCCACAGCTTTGTGCAGCTGTGCTCAATGGAAGACAAGTCCGGAGAGGCTGCAGGCCATGGGAGCACGTTAGGTCCTCACAGGCTGCTCACAGTAACGTGAGCAACATGCATCCTGGTGTTGCTCTGTTTAAAAATGGCTAATGGGACGTTTTGGAGAAATGGCCACACCACTATTTCCTATCAAGCACATCTGGGATGTCAGTGTCAGAAGTTGCACAGGGAGCTGGCAGCAGTGGACCTTGATGATTTTGCATGTCCAAGTGAATTCAGTGTGGCAGAACATTCCTCAGAAACCATTAATAACATCATTTTTAGCAGTGAAGACTATAAGTGTGGAGATTTCTGCGCGTGGAGCTGCAATTTCATTCTTGAGGAATGGATATGAAAGCTGAATATATACTGGGCCAACTGAAGACTTGGTGAATCATTGAATGACTTGTCTTTGAAATAAAATATGGAAAATTTATTGTAGCGCCAGTGTCCCTGCAGAGACGCCAACTTACTCACCGCCCTGGCTAGGTTGTGTCCTTCCCTGCACTTCCCCAATGATCCCCGTGCGCCACTGCCTCCTTCCCCTCCTGGGCTCTGTACATGCCGCAAAGGATTCCTGGGAGTGCACCTTAAATGCGCTCACATCAGCCATCCTCTTAAAGGCCTGGTGCACTATTTCCAAGAAATGCCTCTCAGCCTATGGCTGAGAGGCACTCTGTATTTAAGTCATCCTCCTTTTAGGGGAGGTGCCTGCGCAACACATTCAGTTAGTCAGTATACCAGTCTGCTAACTACTTGATAGGTCCCGTTAACCCTGTACTCATCTTCAGTACCTGCCTTCCCATACCTGTGTGCCCCTACCATGCCTACCCATCCTGTCCATACCTGCCTGACCAGCCTGCCTCAGTCACCCTGCCTGTACCTGTCTATTCTTGTGTCCATCACCTGTCCTGGGGATCAGCTGCCACAGTCCGAATCACTGACCTGGGAGTGGAACCTAGCGTTTACCTCACGGTGGGTGCTTAGTTAAACCCCTCCCACTAAGGGGCAATCCCGGGACCCGCTATGGACCAGTGGGTCCACTAATCACACTCGCTGCCTCTACACCGGCTGTGAGCATTACATTCATAGAGGGTACCTCATATTTCTAAGGTTTGATCTACACAGCGACTTTGGCCATGACACCTGTCACGCGACCGTGGTTCTCTTGGTGCTGCTGATACATCGCAGCTCTATACAAGTGAATGAGGTTGCATTCGGACCCAGGAGGGTACTGTGACTGTGAGAAGTAAGACGCAAAAAGTCCAATTTTATCAGATTTTTTTTACTTGCTTGTTGAAGCCCCAGTATGGGGAGTCACAATGAAACATCTTTTACTTCTATTGCACTTCGGTGTATCAGTGGCACCAAGTAAACCTTGGTTGCGCAACAGGTGACACGGCCAACGTCCCAGTGTATCACTAACCTAGAGTTTCCACCTTTCAATGCAATTAATCCAGAAAGCTGTACGGGTTATATGAGTGAATATGAAGAATATCTATACTATTCTCTTCAAGTGTCCATTGGGTGAGATGTGTGACGCCCTGGACTAGCCAGGTAGTCACAGTTAGAGCTCCGCACAACACCAGTCCCTCACAAGTTAACACCAGCCAAACCATAAACCCTAGTCACCTCCCGCAGAGCTTGATGGACACACCAGGGGGTGGAGCCAGGCGGTTGGCCACGCCCACCAAGGAGTTCAGAGAGCCTGAGGCAGGAAAAAGAAAACAGTTTAGTCTGAGTTCAGTTTGAGAGTGCAGTAGAGGAGGTCTGGCCTGTGGTACAGGCCTGTGACAGACTGACAGGTGCCAGGGTTGGAGCCCGGGCACCTTGGCTAGGAGGCAGATGGTGGCCTAGCCTGCAGGAGCCAGGAAAACGGCTCGGTGGAACCGTGGTGGACCGGGACAGGGTAGTGGCCCACCGGTACCGACCCGGGGAACCGACTCGGAAACCGGAACACACAGGGGGGTACTCAGACCCTGAAACGAGGTCCAGAAGCTACTGGACTGAGTTAATCAACTGATTGCGGTCTGGACTTTAGGTCCTTTCCTACCCAAGTCCCGACTGAAAACAACAGCCCACCGAGGGGGATAGAAAGCCACCGCACAGGGAGAGAGATCCCACGGGCCAGCGTCTGCGGGCACACGGGCTCCTCCGACATATACAAAGCCAGGGAGCAGACTCCCGTCGCTGAAGCGCAGGCAGTCTACACATACATTACATGGTGCAGGAGAAAGGCAGAGACCACCGAACTGGGTAGGGGACCAGACGCAGCCGGCTGCGGGCACCGACCACCATCAACTTTGTTTACCAGAGACTTGTGTGTGTGTCAATAACAGTGAGTACAACAGTGCCTTCCGGCCGCGCACCGCCCTGAACCGCCCAGCTACTCTCCCCAATGGGTCCCGGGGCCATCATCCCTGCCCACGAAGGGGTTAACATCTTGCTGCATAACCATCTTCCCTGGGTGCCCCGTAACTACAGTGGTGGTGTCTACACCTTCACCACATCCCATGGGTGGCGTCACGAACTCAAACACGGCTCCGGCCGCACACCTACCTACCAGCCCCCCTAAGTAGCGCCAGCACCCTTTCAGAGTGAAGTGCCCCGGGTCCGGAGGCGCTCGAGCCACCCACCAACGAGCCCAGATCCGAGCGGCTCGGCGGTAGCCGAGCACGGGGTGGTACAGATGTCCATCCGGGTATTTTGGGAAAATATGACTCAGATCCAAAGAATCTAAACTAGTGATTTCATCATATTTTGCTGAAAACATTTTGGACAAAAAACAATGTAACCTTCAGACATGGCTAATCTCTGGAAACCTCCATTTAAACTAATAATCTTCAGATAGTATAAAACATATACAGAATATTATATAAGAAATCCTTTATTTGACCTTAGATAGACAAAACTTGGTATGGAATTAATATTGGCTGACATAAAAGCTGGCATAAAAGCTTTGCAATTTGATTTTGCTGAATCGAATGTGTACTCATAGATCACTGACTCGACAGCTCAGTCCTTTGTGTATTTCATTATAGCAGTTGAAATAATGTAGACAGTATCTGCTCTATCTGACACAAAGGAGCGACTGCATATTGGAAATTAATTATAGTAAATGGACTTTAAAATCAGATTTAAGATAACAGCAAAAACATCAAAAATCTTCTGCGTAATCTGAAATAGACTTGAACAGGAAAGATGGAGACAGAATAATGCACTGGCAAAACTGCAAGTGCCATTGACCATCTATCCGAGATGCACTATTGTACAAGTCTCATCAGCAGACAGGAACCAAGACGGAGAACACACTGTGCACATGAATTAGTCAGAATCAGTGTGCAGGCGCACACACTGTCTTTGTTCAAGAGGTAATCTGTCAAGCTACCACTAGGGGGGGCAGAGACTCAGGTAGGATAAGAACTCCTGAGTGCAGTTAGACAGAAGCCCACTAGAGGTCGCTAACACAAGAGCAGGGATAGTTGATCAGTCAGGGTCAATGCCAGGATGTCACGTCTGTACCGAGGGAAAAACAAGCCAAAGTCAAAGAACAGAGCCGAGGTTGGATACCGGGAGAGCAAGTAAGCATAGGGGAGGGAGTGGATGACACAGAACAGGACCAGAGTCCAGAGTACAGGTCGGACAAGAGGGACGGAGGTCAGGACGGGCAGGAGAGACGGAGGTAAGGACAGATTTTGGAAATGGAAGTCAGGTCAGGCAAGAGATATGGAGGTCAGGACAAACAGTACTGGGTAGCAGGACAAGAAACAGAACTTCTCACAGGAACAGTGCATGCAGCAGAGCCAAAAATATTACTGGCGACGTCCTAGAGGTAGCAGCCTAAGATATGGTGGCGCGACCCCCGGAACGAGGTGAGAACAAACAGGCCCCTTCCCAGAGACCTAAACCCTGGAGGCAGGATACATGCACCGGCTCAGGAACAGCAGAGACATGCATAAATCCTGACATGATCGCTGTCCATCAGAAACTGGGGCTGTTCCCTACACACAAATTGAGGGGGTATAATGGCACACCCACCTAATGGCCACGCCATGGGTGCACCAAAGTCCCTTTATTTCCATATGGAATAAAAGTTATTTTCACAAGCACCTAGTATGATTTTTATAGGAAGAATTTTAGGTATGGCCTGAAAATTACATCACTACCACTGCATGGTCACAGATAGAGATAAAACTCCAAACTGAGTATCTCAAAATTTTTCCCAAAGTTGGTCACAGAGATGAGCGGACCAGCCATAAATGGATCACTTCTGTAGCACCGATGTCTATGCAGACTCTGACTTACTGCCCTGGCCAAGTTGCATCCTCCTCCGCACTCAACCAGCTATCCACATGTTCTGCTGCCTCCTTCCCCTCACGGGCCCAGTAAATCCACAGGGTTCCTGGAAGTGCACCTAAGACGCATGCGCACGCACTGGCCTTCCTCTTAAAGGTCTGGAATGCTATTTCCAGGAAATTCCTCTCAGCCTATGACTGAGAGGCATAGTATAGTGTATTTAAGGCATCCTCCCGTTAGGGGAGGTGCCTGTACAACACCTTTAATTAGTCAGTCAATCTGCTACTTAGTTAGTTTTCAGGTCCTGAGCTCCTGTCTTGATATCCCTGTGTCTGTCTCCGGGACCTGCCTTCCCATACCTGTCTATCCCTGCCATGCCCACCATTCCTGTCTGTACTTACCTTTCCAGCCTGCCTCAGTCACTCTGTCTATACCTATCTACTCCTGAGTCTGTTACCTGTCAGCTGCCACAGTTCCTGTCACTGCTCTGGGAGTGGTACCTGGGTCTGCCTTGTGGTGGTGCCTTGTTAGTTAAGCCTCTCCCGCTAAAAGGTAAGCCTGGGTCCAGCGGGTCCACTAATCTCGCTCATTGCCCTTACACCAGCCGTGAGCGTTACAACTTAAAGTCTGCTTTACACGAGACGATAGATTGTGCGATAGCACAATCGATTGTACCCGCCCCCATCGTTTTTGCGTCACGGGCAATTAGTTGCCCATGGCGCACAAACTCGTTTAACCCCC
Source organism: Anomaloglossus baeobatrachus (assembly GCF_048569485.1). NCBI lineage: Eukaryota > Metazoa > Chordata > Amphibia > Anura > Aromobatidae > Anomaloglossus > Anomaloglossus baeobatrachus. The sequence goes on from NC_134359.1 coordinate 38,528,411, forward strand.
GTCACACATACTTACCTTCCAGACGACCTCGCTGTGGGCGACGAACGTCCACTTCCTGGAGTGGGCGGGACGTTCGGCGTCACAGCGACGTCACATGGCAGGCGGCCAATAGAAGCGGAGGGGCGGAGATGAGCGGGATGTAAACATCCCGCCCACCTCCTTCCTTCCATTAAGCCGTCGGGTGCCGCGGGCGGGAGGCAGGTAAAGCTGTTGTTCATCGTTCCCGTGGTGTCACACGGAGCAACGTGTGATGCCACGGAAACGATGAACAACCGCCGCCATTTTAATTAAACAATTTTATGAAACCTAGCGATGAGTACACGACTCACGATTTGTGAGCGATACTGCGTCGCTAGGAGGTGTCACACGAGACGACGTCGTGCGGTATGCCGGATGTGCGTCACGAAAACCGTGACCCCGACGACATATCGCACAATCTATCGTCTCGTGTAAAGCCCGCTTAAGGGGAAGGTGGACGGGGTTTTTCCATTTTTTTTGCGCACTCTACATCCGATCACACTGTTGGTACCCCCAGTGCGAGCTGATCAAACACTTCAAGAGGCTCGCACTGGGCTGAGCACCGAGTGTACCCGAGCACAGCGATGCTCACTCGAATAGTTTGCATTCGTAAAACACCCGAATTCCGAACCTGAACTTTGCTTTCTTGGAGAAGTCTGAGTTTGTATCGAACACCGAACACCAAACTTCAGATTCGCTCAACTCTATTGATCACTTTTCCAAGAATATTTCTAGCCAATAGGAAACATAATGAAGCACGTCTTATATCACTATTACACATTATTCACCTTTTGAGTTTGATCATTACATATTACTATAAGACAACAACTACAATGATACTTCCAGTATTGGCCCCATAGATCTCTTTGGTTTAGGTTCTCCTATACAGTCGTGACTCTCGGCAGTACTACATGTATGGCCTCTTTCACACGTCCGTGCCCCCGGTACGTGTATGATCAGTTTTCTCACGTACCGGAGACACGGGCACACATAGACCCATTAAAATCAATGGGTCTGCATTCACGTGCGTATTCTGCCATGGACTGTGTGTACGTGTGCAGCATACGTGTTCCCGTGTGCTCCACACGTAGACATGTCCACGTTTTCTCCGGCATCATGGGTGTCACACAGAACGCAAACGGGTCACACGTAACACAAACGGACCACACGGATGTGTTCCGTGTGACACGCACCGGAGAAAACACATGTATTTGCGAGAAAAAAACCCCAAAACTTTACTCTCCTTCTCCAGCACTCCTGTCTTTGCCGCTGCTGTCACTTGCTGCTGACCGCCGCTCATTATGCTCATTGAATATTCACTTCACTGTGGCCGGAAGCAGCAGCAGTGGGGAGTCGGCAGGACCGAAGACCGAAGATCAGCATCACGGACAGCGACGCCAGGGACAGGTGAGAAAGTGTCCGTTCTCCGTGTGTTAACACGGAGAACACACGTGTGCCATAAACATGGCTCACGGAGGGCAAAACGCACCTCTGACACGTCCGTGAAAAACGTGCCTGGTTTTTCACGGACGTGTGAAGGTGGCCTATGTGAGACTTTCTCCTGACACAAATATACAAGAAGATTTCTATTTATTTCCCATTTAGTTATATTTGGGCGGATAGAAATTACGGTTCAACAACAACAAATCGGTCTCCAAAGTTTTGTCGTGGGATGTTAATTTATCTTGTCTTTTAATTTTAAATTAACCTTTGGACAGTATTAAATGTTAATCAACCATATTATTTTTTAATACGAGATGGCAAGAAACTGCACCTTGTCAAATTCTGCTGCCGTGGATTTCTCTTCCTGGGAATCAATTATCAACAGTATCAGTTCTACAGTGATGCCATCATCATAGCACGGCCGAGTAATGAGCTCAGCGCCTGAGACGTCTTATCTACAAGCAAAAAAGTGCAGGAAAAGAGCATAAAATAGGTGCGAGATGATAGAACTTTGGACATGAAATACATATCGAATTTCTGGCATTTAGATTGATTGAATAATCAATTAAATAAATAGTGAAAAAAAAAAGATGCAAAAAAGTAAAATAAGTTCAATAAGAGATATATATATATATATATATATATATATATATATATACAGTATATATATATATATATATATATATATATATATATATATTTATATATATATATATATATATATATATAAAAAATATGTGTAGAACAAAGTGAAGAAAGATCCAGCAAGGTAAGACGACTCCAGAGGGCAATAAAAAAAGTATATATTTCTTTTTTCTTTCCGCCTATATTATACAAGGATAAAAATTCCAGAGCTTTTGACAGATAGTTGTATGCAAGGTATATGCAGTATGGACTACTTGTTTCCGCGGTCACAACCGCCTTCTTCACAGTCCCAAGCCAAAACTTAGCTCAGACAAGTAAGCTGGTCTACAATCTTTTGTTTGAAATATATATTGAAATATATACAGTGCCTACAAGTAGTATTCAACCCCCTGCAGATTTAGCAGGTTTACACATTCGGAATTAACTTGGCATTGTGACATTTGGACTGTAGATCAGCCTGGAAGTGTGAAATGCACTGCAGCAAAAAAGAATGTTATTTCTTTTTTTTTAAATTGTGAAAAGTTTATTCAGAGGGTCATTTATTATTCAACCCCTCAAACCACCAGAATTCTGTTTGGTTCCCCTAAAGTATTAAGAAGTATTTCAGGCACAAAGAACAATGAGCTTCACATGTTTGGATTAATTATCTCTTTTTCCAGCCTTTTCTGACTAATTAAGACCCTCCCCAAACTTGTGAACAGCACTCATACTTGGTCAACATGGGAAAGACAAAGGAGCATTCCAAGGCCATCAGAGACAAGATCGTGGAGGGTCACAAGGCTGGCAAGGGGTACAAAACCCTTTCCAAGGAGTTGGGCCTACCTGTCTCCACTGTTGGGAGCATCATCCGGAAGTGGAAGGCTTATGGAACTACTGTTAGCCTTCCACGGCCTGGACAGCCTTTGAAGGTTTCCACCCGTGCCGAGGCCAGGCTTGTCTGAAGAGTCAAGGCTAACCCAAGAACAACAAGGAAGGAGCTCCGGGAAGATCTCATGGCAGTGGGGACATTGGTTTCAGTCAATACCATAAGTAAAGTACTCCACCGCAATGGTCTCCGTTCCAGATGAGCCCGTAAGGTACCTTTACTTTCAAAGCATCATGTCAAGGCTCGTCTACAGTTTGCTCATGATCACTTGGAGGACTCTGAGACAGACTGGTTCAAGGTTCTCTGGTCTGATGAGACCAAGATCGAGATCTTTGATGCCAACCACACATGTGACGTTTGGAGACTGGATGGCACTGCATACGACCCCAAGAATACGATCCCTACAGTCAAGCATGGTGGTGGCAGCATCATGCTGTGGGGCTGTTTCTCAGCCAAGGGGCCTGGCCATCTGGTCCGCATCCATGGGAAGATGGATAGCACGGCCTACCTGGAGATTTTGGCCAAGAACCTCCGCTCCTCCATCAAGGATCTTAAGATGGGTCGTCATTTCATCTTCCAACAAGACAACGGCCCAACGCACACAGCCAAGAAAACCAAGGCCTGGTTCAAGAGGGAAAAAATCAAGGTGTTGCAGTGGCCTAGTCAGTCTCCTGACCTTAACCCAATTGAAAACTTGTGGAAGGAGCTCAAGATTAAAGTCCACATGAGACACCCAAAGAACCTAGATAACTTGGAGAAGATCTGCATGGAGGAGTGGGCCAAGATAACTCCAGAGACCTGTGCCGGCCTGATCAGGTCTTATAAAAGACGATTATTAGCTGTAATTGCAAACAAGGGTTATTCCACAAAATATTAAACCTAGGGGTTGAATAATAATTGACCCATACTTTTATGTTGAAAATTTATTAAAATTTAACTGAGCAACATAACTTGTTGGTTTGTAAGATTTATGCATCTGTTAATAAATCCTGCTCTTGTTTGAAGTTTGAAGGCTCTAACTTATTTGCATCTTATCAAACCTGCTAAATCTGCAGGGGGTTGAAGACTACTTGTAGGCACTGTATATACAGTATTAATATATATATATATATATATATATATATATATATATATATATATATATTTATTTATGTAGAACAAGGTGAAGAAAGATCCAGCAAGGTAAGACGACTTCCGAGGGCAAAAAAAAAAGTATATATTTATTTTTTCTTTCCGCCTCTATTATACAAGGATAAAAATTTCACAGCTCTTGACAGATAGTTGTATGCAAGGTATATGCAGCATGGGCTACGCGTTTCGGTGGTCACAACCGCCTTCTTCACGGTCCCAAGCCAAAACTTAGCTCACACAGGTCTGCAATCTTTTGTTTGAAATACACATATATATATATATATATATATATATATACTGTATATATATATATATATATATATATATATATATATATATATAGCGTCGATTTTTCCTAATGTACTTGTCTTGTTGCTCAGTTGTGCAGCGCGGCCTCCTAGTTCTCTTTCTAGTCTGGTGAGAGCCTGTTTGTTCTCTCCTCTGAAGAGAATAGTACACACCGTTGTAGGAAATCTTTAGTTTCTTGGCAATTTTTTACATGGAATATCCTTCATTTCTAAGAACAAGAATAGACTGTCAAGTTTCACATGAAAGTTCTCTTTTTTTGGCCATTTTGAGAGTTTAATGGAACCAACAAATATAATGCTACAGATTCTCAGCTAGGTCAAAGGAAGGTCAGTTTTATAGCTTCTCTAATCAGCAAAACTGTTTTCAGCTGTGCTAACTTACTTGCACAAGTGTTTTCAAGGGATTTCTTAACATCCATTAGCCTTCTAACACAGTTAGCAAACACAATGCACCATTAGAACACTGGAGTGGTGGTTGTTGGAAATGGGCCTCTATACACCTATGTAGATTTTGCATTCAAAACCAGACGTTTGCAGCCAGAATAGTCATTTACCACATTAACAATGTATAGAGTGTATTTCTGTTTAATTTAATGTTAGCTTCATTGAAAAAATGTGCTTTTCTTTCAAAAATAAGGAAATATCTAAGTGACCCTAAACTTTTGAACTGTAGTGTATATATATATAAATTAGTTTACATGGAAACTCCTTGCTTGAGACGTGCCACGACCAATGCCACACATAGCAGTAGTGAAGACTGGCCAATGAACCAGGGAAGGTGAGTACGACGCAGTTTGTAACTTTTCTAGCATACTGGAGACAGGGGAGAAATTTAATTGGAAGGACATAAGAGACCCTTTGAATATATTTTTTTATCTTTTTTTTAGTTTTCTATATTCTGATTAATATTAAAGAAAATCAACCGCATTCTTAGGCTATGTGCACATGCTGAATATTTGGTTGTAGAAATTTCTGCACCAAATCTGCATCTCCTGGCAAAACCCCCCCATGTTTTTGCCATGTTTTGTGTGTTTTTTTTTTACATACATTTTCTATGCATTCCGGGATGGAAAAATGCTGAAAAAATTGACATGCTGCAGATTTATTTCTGCACCAAATCTGCAAGAAAAAAAAAAAACTTGCTCAAAACTTGAGGATTCTCATTGGACTTTGCTGGCATAAGGATTTGCATGCAGATTTGTGAAAAAACTGCACTCAAAAATGCAATCAAAAGCGATAAAAACAGTGTGCCCATACCGTAATGTTAATGGCGGCTCACTCTCCCCAGTTCCACATGTTCGCTGCTTAAAGGTAACCCTCGACTCTGTTCTCTCCTTCATGCCACATATCCAAGCCCTTTCCACCTCTTGCCAACTTCATCTCAAAAATATTTCCCAAATCTATACATTCCTTGACTAAGAATCTGCAAATACACTAGTGCATGACATCATCATCTCCCGCCTGGACTACTGAAACGTCCTGCTCTGTGGCCTCCCTTCTAACACTCTCATACCCCTCCAATCTATCCTAAACTCTGCCACCCAACTAACCCACCTGTCCTGCTGCTATTCCTTGGACTCTGCTCTCTGTCAATCTATTCACTGGCTCCCCATTGCCCAAGAGTTTCAAAACACTAACCATGACATATAAAGCCACCCGCAACCTGTCTCCTCCATACATCTGGGGCCTGGTCTCCTGGTACCTACCTGTTCACAACTTCCGATCTTCACAAGATCTTCTCTCCTCCCCTCTTATCTCCTCTTCCCACAATCGCATACAAGATTTATCCCGTGCCTCCCCCATACTCTGGAATGCTCTGCCCCTTCATATTCAACGCTCACCAACCGTGGAAACCTTCAAAAGGAACCTGAAGAACCACCTCTTCCGACAAGCCTACAACATTCAGTGATCCCGCAATCCACTAGACAGCTGTACAACCAGCTCTGCCCTTGCCTACTGTATGCTCACCCATCCCCTGTAGACTATGAGCCCTCATAGGCAGGGTCCTCTCTCCTCCTGTAGACTGTGAGCCCTCACGGGCAGGGTCCTCTTGTCTCCTGTACCAGTCTGTGCTTTATATTGTTCCTGATCTGTGCCTTGCATTGTTCATGATTGTTGTACTTGTCTATGTATGCCCCTTTTCACATGTAAAGCACCATGGAACAAATGGCGCTATAACAATACATAATAATAATTATAATAATAATAATAATAATATCCTTACAATTTCACACTGGCCATGATATGTAATTCAAGAACAAATAGTATCGAACACTTGGAAATTCAAACTTCTTGTAACTCACTCTTCTCCCGTCCGTTACCATCGCAAGTCATTTATCAGAATGATATGACAATGTGATAATGATAACGGATATAACTTATTGCAAAATCAACGATAATGACTACTTTTAATTTCCTGCGCAGGAGATTTAATTACTGTTGTCTATGCATTTGATATTGTTACACAGATGACCTTCATTTATTCCGTTTTTTTGTTTATTAAATGTTCTGCTTGACGACGATTTTCTGTGTGATGAGATAATTTACAGCAGAACAATAAATGTTTCCGTTGCGTTAGGCCCTGTGCGCACGCTGCGTTTTTGCTGCTTTTTGGGTGCAGTTTGTTGTACAAAACTGCATGCATTGCCTTCCCCGGCAAAGTGTATGAGAATTCAGAAAGGCTGTGCGCACGTTGCTTCTTTTTTGCTTGCAGTTTTTGTTGAAGAGCAATGAAGCAGCATGCAATTTCTTTTTGCGTTTTGTCTCTGCGTTTCAGAGGACTGGCAGACCAATCCCAGCTGACTTGGACTAGATGCTTGTCCCCATATAAAGTCTATGGGGACCAGATTCCGGCGCAAAGGGGTGGGAGCAAGCGCTTCATACTCACCGATCCCCGACATGGCTGACACACTGGTCCAGGAGCCTCTCATTCTTCTTCCTGGGCCGCTCATTAGGCTCCTACATATTCATTGCTTACCCCGCCCATCAGTGGCTGTGATTGGTTGCAGTTAGACGCGCCTGCACAACTATCTGACTGCAACCAATCACAGATACTGGTGGGCGGGTCTATATACAGAAAAAAATGGTGTGTGGTCTGCTTAATTTTGATACCCAGCTAAGATAAAGCCCCACAGCTGGGCGCCAGTATTCTTAGACTGGAGAGACCCATGATTATTAGGCATCCTCCAGGCTAAAATATCAGCCTGCAATCACCTGGAATTGCTACATCCATTAGATGAGACACTCCCAGCACTGTACCAGACTCTTTCCAATTGCCCTAGTGTGATGGCAATCAGTGTAATAAGGAGTTAATAGCAGCCCATAGCTGCCACTAAGTTGTAGATTAGCGATGTTAGGCATCTATGAGACACCCCATGACTATTCTGTAAGTGAAAGTAAATAAACACAAACACCCCAAAAATCCTTTATTTGAAATAAAAGACAAAAAAGTACCTTCCTTCACCACTTTATTAACCCCCAAAACACCCCTCCAACCCCAATGTATTCCACACGAGATCCCACGACGCTTCAAGCATTGCTACATCTGGCAATCACAGCGAGCGGCCATAGAGCATGATTACCTGCTGTGAGGTTCAGGACGTGACTGCAGTGAGCCACGCGATCAGCGGGGACGTCACTCAGGGGATTTCTGACTGGTCATATGTGGAAGACTCCAGATGTGACCGGACATCACATGAGTAACGTCACCGCTGATCATGCGGTTCACTTCAGTCGCAGCGGCCTGATTTGTGGTCACAGGAGGAGGACTCCAGCTGTGACTTAACATCACCTGAGTGACATCACAGCTGATCACATGGCTCACTTCAGTAGCGGTGGCCTGATTTGCGGTATAAGGTGGAGGACTCCAGCTGTGACCAGAAATAACTTAAGTGACGTCACCGCTGAGCATGTGGCTCACTTCAGTCACTGTCTGGACGTCACAGAATGCAGTCATGTTCTATGGCTCTTTCTGTGAGATTCAAATGTAGCAGTGCTGGAAGCGTCATGGGACCTCATGTGGTTTAAGTCGGACCTGGAGGGGTGTTTTGGGTGTTAATAAAGTGGTGAAACAGGGTGGCTTTTTTGTCTTTTATTTCAAATAAAGGATTTTTGGGTGCTTGTGTTTGTTTACTTTCACTTACAGATTAGTGATGGGAGGAGTCTCATAGACGCTTGCCATCACTAAGCTAGGACTTAGTGGCAGCTATAGGCTGCTATTAACTCCTTATTACTTGATTGTCACAGCTCCAGGGCAATGGGAAGAGCCGGGTTCAGCACCAGAATTGGTGCATCTAATGGATGCGCCACTTCTGGGGTGGCTGCGGGCTGCCATTGTTAGGCTATGTGCGCATGCTGCAGTTTTGTTTCTTCAGGAAAAAAATGTACCCTCTAGCAGAAAAACGCACCCTCTGGCCGATACACGCATCAAAAATGCATGCGTTTTTGCTGCATTTCGGTGCATTTTTGGTGTGGTTTTGGTCCATTTATGGATATGTTTTAGCTCATGTGCTTTTTAAAGGAGATACAAAATAGGATAGGATAATTGATGGATGTCCAAAAAGAGCCACACAGAGGGATCAAATCAACAATATTAATCAAAGTGTAGTACACCCTGGCATGGTGATCAAAACACAATCAATTGAAAAGACTAATGAAAAATCAATACAAATGGCAAAAAATAAAACGTAAATTTTATTTGAAATAATTAAAATACAAGGTGCAAAGCAGTGATTGTACAAGAGGCAGACAACACAGCAGGGGGAGAGATAAGGAATGCAGCCACACAGAAGCTGTTACACAACAAAGCTCATATGACACCAGGAGATTGAATCAATAAATCACCTGCGTAAAGGCCACGTCACACTAAGCAACATCGCTAGCAACATCGCTGCTAAGGAACGACTTTTGTGACGTAGCAGCGATGTTTCTAGTGATGTCGCTGTGTGTGACATCCAGCAACAACCTGGCCCCTGCTGTGAGGTCGCTGGTTGTTGCTGAATGTCCTGGGCCATTTTTTAGTTGTTGCTCTCCCGCTGTGAAGCACAGATCGCTGTGTGTGACAGGGACAGAGCAACAACTAAATGTGCAGGCAGCAGGAGCCAGCTTCTGCGGACGCTGGTAACCACAGTAAACATCGGGTAACCAAAAAGCCCTTACCTTGGTTACCCGATGTTTACCTTCGTTACCAGCGTCCGCCGCTCTCAGCTGTCAGTGCCGGCTCCCTGCACACGTAGCCACAGTACACATCAGGTAATTAACCCGATGTGTACTGTGGCTAGGAGTGCAGAGAACAGGAGCCGGCACTGACAGCTGAGAGCGGCGGACGCTGGTAACGAAGGTAAATATCGGGTAACCAAGGTAAGGGCTTCTTGGTTACCCGATGTTTACCGGTGTTACCAGCATCTGCAGAAGCCGGCTCCTGCTGCCTGTACACGTAGCAGAGTACACATCGGGTAATTAACCCGATGTGTACTGTGACTAGGTGTGCAGGGAGCCAGCGCTAAGCGGTGTGCGCTGGTAACCAAGGTAAATATCGGGTTGGTTACCCGATATTTACCTTAGTTACCAAGCGCAGCATCGCTTCCAAGCAGCGCTGCTGGCTGGGGGCTGGTCACTGGTTGCTGGTGAGATCTGCCTGTGTGACAGCTCACCAGCAACCCGTGTAGCGACGCTCCAGCGATCCCTGCCAGGTCAGGTTGTTGGTGGGATCGCTGGAGCGTCGCTTAGTGTGACATCTCACCAGCGACCTCCTAGCAACTTACCAGCGATCCCTATCAGGTTGTATCGTTGTTGGGATCGCTGGTAAGTTGTTTAGTGTGACTGGACCTTAAGTCAATCTCCTGGTGTCATATGAGCTTTGTTATGTAACAGCTTCTGTGTGGCTGCATTCCTTATCTCTCCCCCTGCTGTGTTGTGCTGCCTCTTTTTCAATTACTGTTTTGCACCTTGTATTTTAATTATTTAAAAAAAAATTACAATTTATTTTTGGCTATTTGCTTTGGTTTTTCATTAGTGTTTTTAATTGATAACTAGAATAGATAGAAAAAATAGAAAGAATAGATAAATCATATAGAATAGAACATAAAGAATAGATAATAAGAAAGAACAGATAGAATAGATAGAAATAAATAATAGAATACCTCAAAAGAGGGATAGCTAGCTTGACCAGCTGTTTCTTTAATTATATTTTGGTAAAAAAAATGATGTGTGGTCCCCCCCATTTTTCATATCCAGCACAGAAACAGCAGCAGTTGTGGGCTGCAACCCTCAGCTATTTGCTATACCTTGCCTGGTTATGAAAACTTGAGGGGATACCATGCTTTTTTTTAATGATTTGATTTACTTAAAAAAAAAAATGACGTGGAGTCCCCCCATTTTTCTAAAACCAGCAAAGGTGCAGCAGACAACTGGGGGCTGATATTATTAGGGTGGGAAGGGCCATGGTTATTTGGTCCTTTCCAGCCTAATAGAGCAGCTTCCATATGTATCGTCCAGATATTGAACATTGCCATAAAATTCAAGCAAACTTTCCCCATTTGCTCTCCTCTTTACGTTGACTTGCCTTGGAGACATGTAATTGCTTCAGTACAGCAAAGGAACAATATGTAACCATGGGAAGGATCGCATTAGAGGTAAGGCTATTCCAGGGATTTGATAAGAACCTGAAAGGGCTCATTGTGGAGAATGACCACTAGGCGCTCGCTGTAGGCTGGTTGGATTGATCGAACTTTCTGAGACTTATTGAGCTCTTTGAATCGTCTCAGACTGTCTAAAGCAGGAGATGCTGAATAGTCTGCATTGTGGAAAGTCTCAGCAAAATGGACACAAAGAGTCTGTGCGCAAGGAGCATTATATAATAAAAGCGGTTGCATTGATTCAAATGCAAGTAGGAACTTAGTAGAAAATAATTATATTGGGCTTCATGTGTTATAGAGTTTCCAAGATTTCTGACACTTTTATAACATTTAAAGATATAGCAGAGCTGAGGGTGCTAGGCTTTGATTATTTCATGTCTGACATGTTTAATCAGCTCATCAGAGGTATAGTGGGAATACTTCATAATGATAGAATGGAGGGTAGTAAAAGGGAGCCTGTCAGGTGTAATATGCACCCAGAACCACAAGCAGTTCTGGGTGAATATTGCTAATTCCTGCCTAACTGTCCCTGTATCTAGTACCATAGATAAAGAGATCTTTAGAAAAAGTATTTCTAAAGATCCTTTATGATATGCTAATGAGATCAGGGACTAGTCGCAAGGGCATTATATCCCCTGACTAGTCCACCCTCTTAGCATGTTAGCAGGCCCACAGGGGCGTGCTCAGGCCCGGACTTAGGGGGGGCCCAAGGGGCCTGGGCCCTGGTTCACCCACCAAGCGGGGGCCTCCCACCAATACAGGGATAAATATCTCAAAACATGTAAAATACACATCTCTTTGCTGTAAACCGTTTTTAATGATAAGGAACATTTAACAAAAGAGAAACTATTGAAAGTGTAGGGACCCTTAAATGATTATCTGTGTACCATTTCTGCCATCCATAGAATATTACAAAGCCCGTGAAGGCTTAGCGTTGCATTGACTTTTGATTAGCATCATTGATACAACATGGATGTGTGTTCTAATACTGTATTCTTTTGAAAATTAATAAAAATTTTAAATTGGAAAAAAGAAAGTGTAGGGACCTGGTTGTAGTCCTACATCACAGTGGCTGGTACACAGTCATGGCTAGCCAAACTTCCTTAGTACCTGTACCTAATGATTAGCTTATGGCATGCAGCAGCCTTCTCCGATCCCAGCAGAAGCTTTTAGGCCAGTGATGGTGAACCTATGGCACGCTGTCACCTCATTCAGCCATTTTGAACTGCCGGTGTGATTGCGCCGGCAGTTCAAGTTGTGTTGGATCAGAGGCAGAGCAATTTCTCCTCGCTCTGACACGCCTCCTCGCCTAGGTCACAGGCCTGTTGCCTAGGAGATGGCGGGAGCGTCAGTAAGTGGCGCCAGTGTAATGATGACTGGTGGCAGCACGGGAACTGAGGACTCGACCCAGCGGCGCGCATCAGTGGAGCGGGTGCTGGAAGGAGATGTTTGTTTTTTTCTTTAAACTGTGTGCAGCAGCGGCTGTATCAAGGTGGGGGGGGGATATGGCAGCATGGGGGAAACATGGCAGCATGGGGGAAACATGGCAGTATGGGGGAAAACATGGAAGTATGGGAGAAAACATGGCAGCATGGGGGAAAACATGGAAGGATGGAAGAAAACATGGAAGGATGGGGAAACATAGAAGGATGGTGAAAACATGCAAGCATGGGGGAAACATGGCAGCAATGAGGGAAAACATGCAACGATGGATGGGGAAAGCATGGCAGGATGGGGGGAAACATGGCAGCATGGGGGAAAACATAGAAGCATGGGGGAAAACATGGAAGGATGGGGAAACATAGAAGGATGGTGAAAACATGCAAGCATGGGGGAAACATGGCAGCAATGAGGGAAAACATGCAACGATGGATGGGGAAAGCATGGCAGGATGGGGGGAAACATGGCAGCATGGAGGAAAACATGCCAGAATGGGGGAAACATGGCAGCATGGGGGAAAACATGCAAGGATGGATGGGGAAAACATGCCAGGATGGGGGAAACATGGCAGCATGGGGGAAAACATGCAAGGATGGGGGAAACATACCAGGATGGGGGAAACATGCCAGGATTCAGGAAACATGCCAGGATAGGGGAAACGTGCCAGAAAGGGGAAAATTATCCAGGATGGGGGTTCATTTACCAGGATGGGGTAACATGCCAAGACGGGGGACATTTACCAGGATGGGGTCATTTACCAGCATAGGGGATTGCTGAATTACTCTGCAAATATGATTTTTGTAAATAAACTTGCGTTCATTTCAGTTTGTGTTACATATTGCAACACCTTGAAAAATTGGCCTCTTTCCAAAATGGGCCTCGGGCCACCCACCTTTTAAATCCGGCCCTGGGCGTGCTAACATGCTATTCGATACCCATTGCCCAGCGTCCTCAGCGGTGATGCGCGTACCTGTGTCTGTTGTCACCGCTTCAGAACACCAGGTTTAGGGTCAGTGCACATGAACAGAAGTTCCAGCACTTCTGGTCATGTGCGTACACCCGGCTTCAGAAAGGTCTACTGCGCAAGACCAGAAGTGTGGTGACTTCTGATCGTACGCACTGAGCCTAAACCCAGCATTCTGAAGAGGTGACAACAGACACAGATATGTGCGTCCCTACTGATGACGCTGGACAATGGGCATCAAATAGCATGTTAGTACGCCCCTGTGGGTGTGCTAACATTTTAAGAGGGTGGACTAGTCAGGGGAAATAACGCCCTTGCGTCCAGTCCCTGCGCTCATGAGCATATCATAAAGAATGTTTAGAAATACTTTTTCTATAGCTCTCTTTATGTATGCTACTAGATACAGGGACGGTTAGGCAGTGATTATTAATGTGCACCCAGAACTGCTCGTGGTTTTTGATGAATTTTGATGAAAACACAATACATCCAAGTTTTTAATGGGCCCTATGAGACCTATCCTCAATTTTAAGCAAGAAAAGTCAAAGACTTGGATACTCTCGATGAAGATTCTCTTTCCTCTTTATGCATTGTTTAGAAATAGTTAATAATATAAATTATTAATTGCCTCATACAGTACTTATAGGAGAAGCCTAATTGTCTTTATTCTGTGATTTCAACATTTTCAAATTCTCATAAACCTTTTTTTAAATAACTTACAAGCCAATGGGGTCAGGGACAGAGGAGCACGTAAATGAGACTTTGTGAGTAACCTTTCCTAAGTTTGTGATAATTATCCGAAGTTTAGACTTCCATTTCCGTGTTTTCTTGGCAGGACTGACCTTTTATATATTAATTGGACTCAGGATTTCTTCTGTGAAACTTACACAATTGCCTTGTGTTACTCACAGGATGAACAATGTAGCAGATACTAGAAGAAATCTATCTATTCCTCTATCTATCCCTCTATCTATCCCTCTATCTATCTATCTATCTATCTATCTATCCCTCTATCTATCTATCTATCTATCCCTCTATCTATCTATCTATCTATCTATCTATCCCTCTATCTATTATCTATCTATCTATCTATCCCTCTATCTATCTAGCCCTCTATCTATCTATCTATCTATCCATCCATCTATCTATCTATCTATCTATCTATCTATCTATCTATCTATCCCTCTATCTATCTATCTATCTATCTATCCCTCTATCTATCTAGCCCTCTATCTATCTATCCATCTATCTATCTATCCATCTATCTATCATCTATCTATCTGTCGCGGGCGGAGGAGGGGACGCTGCGCTCTCCCACTGCTCGGGTCCGGTCGCTGCTGCTGCAGCTGCTGCTGCTCGGTGGTGGCTCGAGCGGTGGGCCGGATCCCGGGGACTCGAGCGGCGTTCCTCGCCCGTGAGTGAAAAGGGGGTTTTGATTGTGGGGGTTTTGGTTATTGTCCGTGACGCCACCCACGGTTGTGGTGATATTGGTGACACCACCGCTGCTCTAGACGGGGATCCCGGGAGCGGTGACAGGGAGCAGCCTTGTTGTTAGTTCTCCCCTCCGTGGGTAGGGGGTTAGTTGTCCCGGGGCCCGGTGATGGGGGTAGGGGTGGATGGCAGGCGGGTTACAGGGCCTGGTGAGCTGCAGGGTCGCAGGGGCAGTGTTGTGCTGCACGGCATGGTGGTACTCACTCAGCCAATGATGAAGACACAGTTCTCGGTAA